>NC_048314.1:3299881-3344543 GCF_013100865.1 Trachemys scripta elegans
GCCCCGGCCCCAGCCAAGCGGTGCCGGCCGAGCACCCCCGGCCCGGCTCGGGCCCCACGGCTCCAGCCCCGGCCAAGCACCCCCGGCCTGGCTCGGGCCCTGGGGCGCTGGCCCGAGCGGCCCCGGCCCGAGCCCCTCGGGCCCCGGCGGCTCTGGCTCGGGCCTGGGCCAAGCAACTCCGGCCTGGACCCAAACCCCGCAACCCCAGCCCGAGCGGGGCCCGATTCCTGGGGGCAGGGCTTGCCACTGGCAAGCCCCGCCCCCAGGAATTGGGCCCCACTCTTGCTAAGGCCGGCCCTGGGTGCACCCCCCCAAATCCTGCTAGAACTGCCACTCTGAGCACTCCAGAGCACAAGCACAGGGAGTGGCCCGGGTGCTGTGCATCGGCGCTCACTGGAGTTGGCACCTTGCTAGCACTCCTCCATAGCCTTCTGCATGACCGTTATTCCTGGCTGGCTGGGCAGGTGGAGAAAGCAGGTGGAGGCAGTGGGTGATAGCGATCTGAGCAGAGCCCTCCCCCTCCCCTGCCAGGCCCTGCTGCTAAGTGCTGTTCAGGTTTGGTTCACAGCAAGGCCAGATGTCAGATGCCTTTGCTAAATCTCCCTCCCCCGGCATTCTGTGGAATTGACCTGGACAGGCACCTTGCGCTCCAGGCTGTGGGCTGAGACCACAGCTATCAACAGGCCACTCCACTTCAGCTGTTTACCCAGCACTCTGCACAAGAGCCATCATTACCATTAGCTCCTTGCTCCTCCCTGGCTGAGCTGATTACACCAGGCGCTCAGCTACCATGGAGCCAGACTTGAATGTAGATCCATTTCCAGCCTTGGAAAGGGGCAGAGCTGGACGTGCTTGAAACGCAGCCCAGTACACAGACCTCAGCCTGTGCATATAACACCCCCCCACACACACCCAAAGAGAGACGGCGGGGATGGTCCATGCATGAAATGCCTCACTGCCAAGCCTGGTCCAGCACCTCACATGCAGCTCTGGCTTCCTCTTGTTAGCAACGGGAAATCTCATTAGCTCAATAAGCCTGGTGTCTGCCAGCCGGTGCAAAGCACCATGCACCCATTCACACACACTCCCTGACATCCGACGGGCATGGGCTAAGGGCAGAATCTGGCCCCAGGGCAGGTGCACCCTGAGCTGTACCTGGGTCCTGCATGGTCCTGGCACTGAGGCCCCAAGCGATTTGAAGTCTCGCTGCAGCCAGTGGGAGCTGCTCCCATTCACACTGGAGAGCTGTCCCAGGTTCCTTGTGATCCATAGGCAGGGAACCCAGAGCCAAGCTCAGGGCTGTGCTGCAGTGTCCACAGCAAATCTGGACAGCAAGAAACTCTGGTCACAAACACTCATTTCAGGAGCATTTCTACTGACAGGGACTGGTTCCCACAGCCCTGTGCTCCTTTCCTGCACCCTGGGCTGGCTGGCACCAGGAACGGCCTACACCCTGGGCAGAGTGCGAGGACGCTTTGTGACGCTGGCCGACAAGGTGCCAGCTTACACCAAGGTCTTCCTGTCTCCACGGACCACTGACAAACCCCTCGCTGGACCAAGACGGGCTCCCCTGTCAGTTATGAGAACTGTAAGAATGTGTTTTGTGTTTAGACTTTATTGAATGCTTGTGAGATGCTGCCAGCATTAACGTCACTTCTAACATCTGTATCCCCTCCTGTAAGGGAATATTGGCGCGTTTGCATGGTAAGCCTCTGTGACTGGGGCCTGATCTAGACTACAGCGGTTGGTCAATGCAAGGCAGCTTACGTCAACCTAACACTGAAAGCATCTGCACTGAAACGTTGCTCCTGACGATGTAAATCACCCACTCTGCCGACGTAATACTCCACCTCCGCGAGTGTCGTGGCACTTAGGTCGATGCACGGTCAGTGTAGACACTTACATCAACTCTAGCAGTTTCCAGGAGGTGTCCCACAATGCTCCACTGTGACCACTCTGGTCACCGTTTGGAACTCCGCTGGCTGACGGCTGTATACGCCCCCCCAAATCCTCACAAATTATTGAAATTCCATTTCCTGTTTGCTTGATGTGGAGAGCTCCCCTAACAACTGCCCAGCTGACTATGCCGGTTCCACGCTGCAGACACACACCTGCCTGGAGCACACAGGAGGTGGTGGATCTCTTGGGTCTGTGGGGGAGAAGAGGCTGTGGGGACACAGCTCCAATCCAGCCCTAGAAACGTTGATATCTACAAGCAGATTACTCGCAGCATGGGAGAGAAGGGCTACAAGATGTCTCCACATCATGCATGCAGGAGTGAAATCAGGAAGGCCAAATCACACTTGGAGTTGCGGCTAGCAAGAGATGTTAAGAGTAACAAGAAGGGTTTCTTCAGGTATGTTAGCAACAAGAAGAAAGTCAAGGAAAGTGTGGGCCCCTTACTGAATGAGGGAGGCAACCTAGTGACCGAGGATGTGGAAAAAGCTAATGTACTCAATGATTTTTTTGCCTCTGTCTTCATGAACAAGGTCAGCTCCCAGACTGCTGCACTGGGCAGCACAGTATGGGGAAAAGGTGACCAGCCCTCTGTGGAGAAAGAAGTGGTTCAGGACTATTTAGAAAAACTGGACGAGCACAAGTCCATGGGGCTGGATGCGCTGCATCCGAGGGTGCTAAAGGAGTTGGTGGATGTGATTGCAGAGCCATTGGCCATTATCTTTGAAAACTCCTGGCGATCGGGGGAGGTCCCGGATGACTGGAAAAAGGCTAATGTAGTGCCCATCTTTAAAAAAGGGAGGAAGGAGGATCCGGGGAACTTCAGGCCAGTCAGCCTCACCTCAGTCCCTCGAAAAATCATGGAACAGGTCCTCAAGGAATCAATTCTGAAGCACTTAGAGGAGAGGAAAGTGATCAGGAACAGTCAGCATGGATTCACGAAGGGCAAGTCATGCCTGACTAACCTAATTGCCTTCTATGAGGAGATAACTGGGTCTGTGGATGAGGGGAAGGCAGTGGATGTGTTATTCCTTGACTTTAGCAAAGCTTTTGATACGGTCTCCCACGGTATTTTTGCCGGCAAGTTAAAGAAGTATGGGCTGGATGAATGGACTATACGGTGGATAGAAAGCTGGCTAGATCGTCGGTCTCAACGGGTAGTGATCAACAGCTCCATGTCTAGTTGGCGGCCAGTTTCAAGCGGAGTGCCCCAGGGGTCGGTCCTGGGGCCGGTTTTGTTCAATATCTTCATTAATGATCTGGAGGATGGTGTGGACTGCACTCTCAGCAAGTTTGCAGATAACACTAAACTGGGAGGAGTGGTAGATACGTTGGAGGGTAGGGACAGGATACAGAGGGACATAGACAAATTAGAGGATTGGGCCAAAAGAAACCTGATGAGGTTCAACAAGGACAAGTGCAGAGTCCTGCACTTAGGATGGAAGAATCCCATGCACTGTTACAGACTAGGGACCGAATGGCTAGGAAGCAGTTCTGCAGAAAAGGACCTAGGGGTTACAGTGGACGAGAAGTTGGATATGAGTCAACAGTGTGCCCTTGTTGCCAAGAAGGCTAACGGCATTTTGGGCTTTATAAGTAGGGGCATTGCCAGCAGATCGAGGGACGTGATCATTCCCCTCTATTCGACATTGGTGAGGCCTCATCTGGAGTACTGTGTCCAGTTTTGGGCCCCACACTACAAGAAGGATGTGGAAAAATTGGAAAGAGTCCAGCGGAGGGCAACAAAAATGATTAGGGGTCTGGAGCACATGACTTATGAGGAGAGGCTGAGAGAACTGGGATTGTTTAGTCTGCAGAAGAGAAGAATGAGGGGGGATTTGATAGCTGCTTTCAACTACCTGAAAGGGGGTTCCAAAGAAGATGGACCTAGACTGTTCTCAGTGGTAGCTGATGACAGAACAAGGAGTAATGGTCTCAAGTTGCAGTTGGGGAGGTTTAGGTTGGATATTAGGAAAAACTTTTTCACTAGGAGGGTGGTGAAACACTGGAATAGGTTACCTAGGGAGGTGGTGGAATCTCCTTCCTTAGAGGTTTTTAAGGTCAGGGTTGACAAAGCCCTGGCTGGGATGATTTAGTTGGGAATTGGTCCTGCTTTGAGCAGGGCGTTGGACTAGATGACCTCCTGAGGTCCCTTCCCACCCTGATACTCTATGATTCTATGATTCTAAGAGGGAACTGCAGCAGGGCCGCGTGAAAGCCAAGGAGCTGCGGCAGGCAGACCAGAAGGCAAGAGAGGCCAACGGCGACTCTGGTGCAGAGCCGCAGACATGCCACTTTTACAACACTCTCCAGGCCATCCTCAGCAGACTCCCCACCCTCAAGAGTCCCATGAATCCTCCAGAGAGTTCTCGAGGAAACTTTCCTGGAGGTAGTCTGCAATCTTCTGCCAAAGGTTTCTGGGGAGAGCGGCCTTATTTCTTCCGCCACTTTCCCATGCCACTCAGCAGTTACTTCAGCAGGCACCATTGTAGCACACAGGCTAGCAGCATACGGACCTGGTCTGCAGCTGGACGTGTGCAGGAGCTGTTCCCTTTCAGCCTTCGTTACCCTCAGGAGTGAGAAATCAGCTAAACCCACCACTATCTGTGGGAAGTGGTGCCCATATTCAGTTCAATTGCCCTATCTGCATAAACTCACGCCTGTGAGCTACCCCCCCTTATTGTCCCAACTCGCCCCACTCTGGGCCATACCCCCCCCATGGCTGGGACTGCCGCCATGCTCTAGGAATCCCAAGGAGAAGTGAGACTGTACTGCTTGCGACTTGTGTGGAACAAGCGGAGTGAGTTCGGTGTGCCAAGTTTCCGTGTGCCTTGTGAATGCACTCACAAATGCACCTCTGTGCACTGTATCTCTTTCAGCTGGAAATGTGGCCTTGAGGGTCTCTCCAACCACCCCAGCAGAGCAGCTCTGCCAGCTAAGGAGGAGAAGGAAGAGGACGTGGGATGACATGTTCCAAGAGATCCTGGAAGTCTCTGGTGCTTCAGACACCGAGTACAGGGCTTGGGGGTCCCCCTCACGGACAGAATGGCCAGGGATAGAGCAGAGAGGAGAAAGGCACAGGAAAAGGGAGGGATGTGTAGCAGGAGATACTACAAAAACAACAAGGAGGCCGCTGGCATCTTAAAGACTAACAGATTTATTTGGGCATAAGGTGCCACCGGCCTCCTTGTTGTTTTTGTGATACAGACTAACATGGCTACCCCTGATAGGAGATACCAGCACGTCTCAAGCAGCAGACAGACATGCTGGGGACTCTTGTTGATCTTCAGGTTCAACAGACCTGTGCTCGCCTCCCTCTGCAGGCCATAGAGAACTGCATTCTGGGACCTCCTTCCACTCCTCCCCCGCCCCACATTCCATGTGATGTCCAAGGCCGCTGCACTACCCCTAGTACTGCACCCCAGGGGGGAATACAGGCAATCACAGCCGCACATACACTGACCTGTGAGAGGCACGGTTGGTGTATGTGCTTGTGAAATGGAAATGACTGTTCTTTCCCCTTGAAAGGTTCTTTTCCCTGTATTTAGAAAGTTTCATTCCGTTATAAATATGTCTGTTTACCTGGGTTTGGAATAGAAGTCTATTTATGGAAACTTAATTCATCTTTATTAGTTCATACCATATGCTGGCTGGGGCTGACATCATTCACAGAGAATAGCAAGAGGTGCATTTGCAATGTTATATTACTATACACACCACACTCATTACAAGGTTCATACTGGGGTGCAAAAACAATGCCAGGCAGAGCATGCTACAGCAACACACATTACTGCGGCTCGCTATTAAAATGGTCTTTCAAAGCCTCCCTGAGCCATAGTGCTCCCTGTTGAGCTCTTCTTCTAGCCCTGCTATCTGGCTGCTCAAAATCAGCAGCCAGCTGTTCCACTTCTGCCCTCCACCCCGGCAGAAACATCCCCCCCTTTGCTTCACAGATGTTATGAGGCACACAACAGGCAGCTATAACCATTGGGATATTTTTTTCACTGAGGTCTAATCTTGTGAGTAGACAGTGCCAGTGGCCTTTCACAAGGAATTCAATCATCATTCTGCACCTGCTCACCCTGGATGTGAAGCTCTCCTAGCCGCTGTCAAGGTGGCGGTGTAGGACTTTGTGAGCCACAGGAGTCAGGAGTAGGCCGGGTCTCCCAGGATCACTACTGGCATTTCAACATCTCCAATGGTGATCCTCTGGTCTGAAAAGAAAGTCCCTGCTTGCAGCTTTCTGCACAGACCTGTGTTCTCAAACATGCGTCCATCAGGCACCTTCCCTGACCATCCCACGTTGATGTCAGTAAAACATCCCTGGTGATCCACCAACGCTTGCATTACCACAGAGAAGTGGCCCTTTCTGTTGATTACTCTGTGGCGAGATGGTCCGGTGCAAAAGTAGAGATGTGTGTGACGTCTATTGCCCCACTGCTGCAAACCCATCCATTATGTCCTGCACGTTGCCCAGACTCACAGTCCTTCGTAGCAGGACGTGATTAATAGCCCTGCACCCTAACCGTGGATTTCCCAACTCCAAATTGATTCCCGACTGATTGGGAGCAATCTGGTGTTGCAAGCTTCCACACAGTGATCACCACTCGCTTCTCCACTGTCAGTACAGCTCTCACTTTGGTGTCACTGGGCCAGAGGGCTGGGGCGAGTTCAGCACATACACATCCGGAAATGTTGCCTTGCGCATCTAAAAGTTCTGCAGCCACTGCTTGTTACCCCAAACCTGCATAATGATGTGATCCCACCGGTCGGTGCTCATTTCTCGGGCCTAAGCCAGCAATCCCCCGTCCATGAATGCCAACAGCAACCTTGAATTGTTTCTTTCTACGTCCTACAGCAAGCTGGCCTCCAAGGAATCGTCAGGTTCCCTGCAGCTCCTCTGGCGGCTCTGCAAATCCTGCAGGGTCAGGTGCCCCATGCTCGCGACACATCACAACAGTGCGCGGCTGTGCAGGATCCAGGCTTCACACATCGACGGCAGATGGGCGGGTTTGCAGGGCTTTTGAAACGAGGCGCGAGACATTATGGGACAGATAAAATTATGGGATGGAGAAAACTGCATCAAGGGATATTGAAACCATGTTCCCAGTCACCCCTACGCAACTTGCAGGCATTGCAAACCCTTCCCAAAGCACTGCGCTAGATGGTGGCAAGTTGCACAGTGGGACAGCTGCCATGGTGCACTGCTCTCTGCATGCCGTGGCTGTACGTCAACGTAACTCAGATCAACTTAATTTTGTCGTGTAGACTTGGGCTGTGTCAATCAGCAGACAGGAGAGGGCCGTGAAGCGCTGAGCTCCAACAGAAGGGGTCCGTTCTGCCTGACGAGGAAGGCCTATTGACGCCAGGTGGACTAGAGTGAAACGTCGAGGAGGACAAAATACTTTGTTGTTTACTTCTAAGCCCCCTCAAAAAAGATGAGTCTCGCAAGTGGATTCCTCCCATCAGCTGAGTTTGCAGCTCAAAGCATAAGGGGGAAAGGGAATAAAACCCCCCAACAAGAAGCAACTGGATCTTATCGCTGCTTGGACTCTGGGGGCCAAGGTCTGTGCATAAGCAAAGGATCCCAAGAGCTTAGCCTGGGTTAGCTCTAAAGGACATCTAGAGCTTGCTTATTATAGAAACTTCTGTTACCTTTGGAAACTGTAGATAGTAACTCATTTGTACATGCACATTTACCTGCTTTAACCTCATAAATAACTCTTTCCTTTTCCTATTTATAAATCTCTGTGTGGTTTATTACAGGATTGGCTACCAGCCTTGTCTTTGGCATGAGAGCTAGGGTGTAACTGACTTTGGGGTAAGTGACTGATCCTTTGGCATTGGAAGGAACCTGAACATTGCTGTGATTGGTGGGATAAGGGACCATCCATCACAAAGGCAGGCTCCCCTGGCTGGTGCGACAGCTCACAGTGCCCAAGGGGACTGTCTGTGACCCCACTTTTAGGCCGTTGTGCTGCCTGAGGAGTTTACACGTGATAATTTGTTGGTGAACTACAAGTACAGAACTCAGTCCGTTTGGGGATTGTGCCCTGATTCTTAACAGTCTGCCCTGAGTTGGTGCTCATGCTCTTGAACCACCGGGGGACGGCTTGACACACGCCCCGTGCAGGAGCTGCCCGTCGGCCTGTTAGCCACAACACAGACTAGAGACCTGCCACTGGAAAGCTCACATGAGCCTAGCCCCACTCCAGGAGCAGTTCCGGCCCCGCTTGCCTCCTCTTAGCGCACATTCCTGGGCCTTCTGCCAAAGCCAGGCAGCTAGCGACCCGCCCCAAACCGATTCCTGCTCTGGCTAGGGTTACCATATTTCAGCAAGCAAAAAAGAGGACGGGAGGAGCCCCGCCCCTGCCCCTCCCACTTCCCGCCCCCTCAGAACCCCCAACCCTCCCCCCGTTCCTTGTCCCCTGACTGCCCCCTCCTGGGACCCCTGCCCCTAACCGCCCCCCAGGACTCCACACCCTATCTAAGCCTCCCTGCCTCTTGTCCCCTGACTGCCCCAACCCTTATCCACACCCCCACCCCCAGACAGACCCCTGGGACTCCCACGCCCCATCCAACCACTCCCCACCCCCTGACAGCTCCCCCCCAGAACTCCCAGCCCCCCACCCCTCCCGCTCCTTGTCCCCTGACTGCCCCCTCCTGGGACCCCTGCTCCTAACTGCCCTCCAGAACCCCACCCCCTACCTAAGACTCCCTGTGCATTTTCCCCTAACTGCCCCCCAGGACCCTACCCCCTACCTGTACCCTGACTGCCCAAAACTTTCTCCACTTCCCCCAAAAAGCCCCCCCATGAACTCCCGACCCCCCCGTTTCTTGACTGCCCCCTCCAGAACCTCCCTGCCCCTTCTCCTGCCCCCTGGCCCCCTTACCCTGCTGCTCAGAACAGGGTGTTGGGCTCTGTGCGAGCCGGACACATGGCTGCGCTCCCCAGCACAACAAAACCCGGTCCCTGGCCCTGCACAGTGCTGCCGGAGCGGGCTGCAGGGGAGAGCTGCCGGCTCAGAATGCAGGGCGGATCCGGCTCCTCTACAGCTGCTCCGGATTCCAGCCCGTGACTTTCCTGCAGCCCTCCCAGCCGCTCGCTCTGCTCTGCCGGGGGAGGGGGGAAATCCCGGACATTGTGAGTGCTTTACAAATTCCCCCCGGACGCTATTTTTAGCACAAAAAGGAGGACATGTCCGGGTAAATCCGGACGAATGGTAACCCTAGCTCTGGCTAACCTGGCCCTGCTGCGGGACTGAAAGCTGGTGCTAATGAACACATGACTGGGTGATAAATATCCCCAGCTGCTCCGTGCAGGTGGGAAGGACGGGGTGGAAAAGGGGAACTGGAGAGTGTGCGGCCCTATCATAGTAATCAAACTCAGCTCGCCCCTCGGGGCTGGGGGAGCCAGGAAGTCTCCATGGGAGGGCGCCGTGACAGGGACTTGCTGCTCCTGCTGCATGCTGGAGGCCATAACCTGAGCTGAGCAGGGTACAGGATTCCAAGCTGGCTTTGCTCTTAGGGCATTCAAGGCACGAACTGGAGCAATTACTATGGCTCTGAATGTTGCAGTCCTGATCCCAAAGCAAACCCTAGCCCCTTCCAATCTTTGGGTTGTAAGTGCCAGAACTGACACTGCATGAACACAGATGGACCAGCCCCTCTGGCTGAATAACAAGTACATGTTTACAACAGAGTCATTGCACATCCAACACCTTCTGTATACTATATAATAGTGCGTGTGTGTGTGGTGAGTCCCCACATATGCACATATGGAAATACTCACACATGCACACAGGGAAATGCACATAGAGAAATGCGCACACGTGTACACAGAGAAATGCACAAACAGGGAAATGTGCACATACAGAAATGCATAGTGCACACATGCACACACAGAGAAATGTGCATGTGCACACCTAGGAACATGCGTAAACACACACATGTGCACACAGAAAAATAAACAAATGTGTATGCACACATCAAAATGCACATATGTATACACACCCAGAGAAATGCACAAACACACACACATATGCATGGACACTCGCACACACAGGGAAACACGCATGCGCATACATACTGTGAAATGCACATGTGTACACACAGGGAAATGCAAAAGCATACACAGAGCCAGGGAAATGCACACGTGTGCATATGCACACACAGACTGAGACATAGGAGAGTCTGTCCCTTTCAGGCTGACTACACTAGCCTGTCCATCCAGGCGCCATGTCTGACCACAGGCTCCCACCTTCAGCGCCCCGGAGCACACAGAGACTGCCAAGCTCAACTCCCTCAAACACCTTTCAGCCTATGCTACTTGGCCGCCGGCACCTCCGCACTGCTCCACTTGCTCTGGCTGGCTGTGGAGTGTCTGTCCCAGGAGCTGCACCAGGCTGGGTGGGAAAGGTGTAGAGGTCCCAAAGTTTAGTAGTGCAGCTCCCAGACACAGGGCAGGAGGCTGGGTCAGTGCGTTACAATACAGTGCCATCGGGCAGGTGTGGCACCAGGACAGTGTTAGGACAACAGCCAGTGCTAAGCGAAGCAAGGAAAAACAAGGACACAGCCATCTTGAAGCAGGGCAGAGCCCCGAGCTCTCAGTGCAGCTGTTGTCAAAAGGGACCCCACCCCATCACTGCACAGAATAAGGAGAGCCAACCCCATGCAGAAAGAACAAGGGCAGGGCCCACATCTGGCTAAGGACAAAGCTACTGAAAGCCTGGCGCTTGGCATGTGCCCTAAAGGCACGTTCCCAAAGCACGTCGCTGAGGTGCCTGCTCTTACAGAGCAGAAAGCTCTGGCACATGGAAGTGAAATGTCTTGCCCCAAGGCACGCAGGAAATCCTTGAGAGTCAGGTCCCCGGCTCCCACCCTGCACACTCCCCACTGCCCTCTGCACCCTCCAGCTCTCCAAAGTCAAGCCCCACCGGGATCCTGGGGTCCCAGTTAGTCTTGCAGAGGAGAGCAGGGGGCCCCCAAGGCTCCTGTACTGCCTCGTTTCCTCCTCACCGTCAGAGCGCTGGCACCAGCTGCTGTGCTGCTCCCCAGAGGGGGGCAGAGCAAACCCAGCCTGTCCAGTGGATTCTGCAGCCCGCTCCAACAGCCCTGTACCACCGGGACATGCCCTGACGGAGACCCGAGCATGGGTTCATGCTGAAGTGCTGGATGGCACTAGAAAATCCTGCTGCTCACAGCCGTACCCCGCCCCAGCCTCTGTTTTGACACTTTACTACTGCGTTAGATAGAGAGGTGGCTCATTAGCTTCCCATCCTTCAGGCAACCGAGCAGACAACGTCCCACCCTCCTCTTGCTCCTGGGAGCAAACTGCTCCTGCTGGGATACATACCAGCATCTGCCGCCACCTTCCCAGAGTACAGGAGAAAGGGGACAGGACGCAGCTGAGGAGGCTTGCAAGGCTTGGCCCAGGGACCCCCGTCCCGCTGTCCACAGCCACCCTGCTGTCTCCAGCGTCGAGCAGCTCCCTGGCACTGCCTGGCAAGCGCGCACCTGAGAGAGTCACGGCCGCAGAAAGCGGGAGAGAGGCGGGGGACATCCCCGCTGGCGGCAGAGCCAGGCCGGTCTCACGCCGCTGCCTCACCAGCATGCTGGAAAGAAGGAAGCTTTGCTAGAACGGACTCAGAGGGCAGCAAACGGAGAGAGCTGCAATGGTCCAGCTGCTGGGACCAGCCCTTTGTGCGGCCAGCATCTCCCCTTCGCTGGGAGGGCTGCACTTAAGCAGGATTTTATTGTCCTCATTAAATCACATCATTGGATTAAACCAGTTCAGCCTGTGCCAGAAACCAGCCAAGTCAAATGATGCTCAGAACTCCAGAGCAGCTCAGTCCTCCCGTGCGGCAGGCACCGCTTTCCCTGCCTCGCTATCGCCAGCCCTTCCCAGGACTCATAGGAGCAAAGCTGAGGTTTTAAAAATGCCTCCTTCAGGGCTGAAAGGGAACGGGCCGGAGGCTGCTCCAGTCTCCAGTAAGCTTCGTTTCTTCCTGTGGCGAGAACAAGCCCATGTAAGGAGTGTGTGAGGGATCAGCCTGCTCCAGACTTGGACATGCGCAGGGCAGACAGTGCCAAGGAAACAGCACGGTCATTTGCCGGAGGGGAAAGAACAGGTTTCAGGACGACTTTAGAACTAGCCTAAGAAAAGACACAAATGGAACTGGAGACAGAATTCTCCGGCCCCTGGCTGTTCCCGGATCTGCCCGGCAGGATGCGTTATCTCCCACAATGCACACCACAGCATACCTTGGATTCCCAGCCAGTGTCCGAGCGACTTGGGGTGCACAGCCTGGCCATTCCAGGGCTCTGTCATTCACACACCAAAGCTCAGCTCCACTTGCAGGACTTTGAGCTTTGCACTCTGAGGCTCGATAAGGGGGAAGGTGCAACAGGAACTGTCCCAGGAGCTTGCATCACGTCTGCAATCTGTCACTGAGCAGAGAAACCACGTGCCAGGGGAGGGTCACAACTTCCACACACCTGAGATCTGCCGGAGTTGGTTGATGGGGAGCAGGAGCAGAGGTGGGGGCCTGGTGAAGGGGGAAGTGGGTGAGCAGAGATGGGAGCCTGGTGAAGGGGAATCGGGAGTGGAGATGGGAGCCTGGTGAAGGGGAATCGGGAGTGGAGGCGGGGGCCTGGTAAAGGGGGATCGGTAGCAGAGACAGAAGCCTGGTGAAAGGGGAGTGGGTGAGTGGAGATTGGAGCCTGGTGAAAGGGGAGTGGGTGAGCGGAGATGGGAGCCTGGTGAAAGGGGATCGGGAGCGGAGATGGGAGCCTGGTGAAAGGGGATCGGGGGCCTGGCCAAGGGGAATCGAGAGCGGAGAGGGGGTCTGGCCAAGGGGAATTGGGAGCAGAGGCAGGGGCCTGGCCAAGGGGGATCGGGAGTGGAGGCAGGGGCCTGGCGAAGGGGAATCGGGAGCGGAGAGGGGGCCTGGCGAAGGGGAATCAGGAGCGGAGGCCTGGTGAAGGGGGATTGGGAGCGGAGACAGGAGCCTGGTGAAGGGGGATTGGGAGCAGAGGCGGGAGCCGGGTGAAAGGGAATCGGGGGTCTGGCCAAGGGGATTTGGGAGCAGAGGCGGGAGCCTGGCCAAGGGGGATCGGGAGTGGAGGCAGGGGCCTGATGAAGGGGAATCGGGGGCCTGGCCAAGGGGAATTGGGAGCGGAGGCGGGGGCCTGGCCAAGGGGGATCGGGAGTGGAGGCAGGGGCCTGGTGAAAGGGAATCGGGGGCCTGGCCAAGGGGAATTGGGAGCGGAGGCGGGGGCTTGGCGAAGAGGAATCGGGAGCGGAGGCGGGGGTGGCAGGCAGGGAGTTGTCCATTGGACACTCTCTGAAGCTGTGAGGAGCTGAACTCTCTGTCCTGAATACCCGGGGCGCATAGGCTCCCCGACTGCTCCTCTCCATGACTTCCACCTTCCAAGCAGCTTGGCCTTTGCAGGGGACCGGCCTGTCCCATCTTCCACGGCCGCACTCCAGGGCTGCCTTGGTTTGGACCGTGCCCCTTACACACTGTTTGCTTGTGTTGACATTACATTGACTAGCACTTGCCAAAGGAGCTGTAAATAGTGAGAGTGAGACATTGTCCTTCCCACCCACAGATCCAGCCTGGAAAGGGCTGGCACGGTCAGGGTCCCGAGGGCCTGGGCTGCCAGGAAGGGACCAGTCAGTGCCAGTGATGGGAACGGGTAAGGCCAGCAGCGCTGAAGGCGGCTCCATCTCTCCTGCCTAGAAGAAAGCAGGGAATTACTCTGCCTCCTGCAATCCGGAGAGCTGGCCAGGAAGGTTTCTCAGTGCTAGTGGACAAAGCTCCAGAGGTGGAGAACAGGAACGGGAGCTGATCTAGGAGCACAGATCACAGATCTTGGGCTCAGCCATAGTCTCTTTCTGTCTCTTGACCCTGGGTCCCCTACCGGAGCCCCTCACCCCTCACACACACTCGTTGGCGATCTCCCGGGGTTCTTTCTGAGTCCAGCTACCTCTAGGCCCTCGCGCACTGCCTGGGTCCCGCTCCAGGCTCTTGGCTGGGAGCCAGGGACGTCTATGTTTTTTGCCACCCTNGCAGCGTGTGGAGCCTCCCTGGCCACCTATGTGCCTAGCAGCCACCAGCTCCTTGAGGCCCCTTCCAGGAGCTGCACAGAGCTAGGGCAGGCCTGGAGCCTGCCTTAGCCCCGGGCCCCTGCTGTGCTGTCCACTGGACTTTTAACGGCCTGGTCGGCAGTGCCGACAGGAGCCAACAGGGTCCCTTTTTGACCGAGCATTCCAGCCAAAAACCAGAGGCCTGGCAACCCTAGTTCAGCAGCAACATAGTGATTAAAAAAGGTAAAGCCATCATGTCCAAGCAATGCTGTTGAGACCAGGGGTGGCTCTATGTATTTTGCCACCCCAAGCATGGCAGTCAGGCGGCTTTCGGCGGCATGCCTGCAGGAGGTCCGCCGGTGCCACACCATCCGTGTCCCCACCACCAAATTGCCGCAGATGCCGCGGGACCGGCGGACCTCCCGCAGGCATGCCGCCGAAAGCCACCTGCCTGCCACCCTCAGAGCGACCGGCAGGCCGCCCCCCGCGGCTTCCCACCCCAGGCACGCGCTTGCTGCGCTGGTGCCTGGAGCCGCCCCTGCTGGGAACAGCCTTACAGGGCCTCTCGCCCATATCAGGCTTGCAATATCCATCTGCCCCCCCAAAAAAGAGGGGGGGAGGGGGAAGGGAGGCCAGCCACTACCCTAGTGGAGCTCACTGGCAGTCCCCAGCAGCCTCTCCTCCTGGGCAAACTTCCCCCTTTCCTGTGGTGAGCTCCCCTGCTCCAGGTGCAGCATGTTCTGCAGGTGTGCCGAACTGGGGCAGCCTGAGCACTTCAACACTTGGTAGCCTGTCTGCCAGTGGGATTGGGGCCTGTCCCGTCACAGCCCGCGGCCCCGCTTCATGCCCCCAAGGGCACACACGGAGCTGGGCCTGGGACGAGCAGGAGGGTTTGGGCTGCAGTTGAGTCTCCTGGTCCTCTAAGGGACACTGTGGTGCTAGCTGAGCAGTCCCAATCTGCTGCCGCTGGGCATGAGTAGGGCCCTGCCAAATTCACAGCCCATTTGGGTCAATTTCACAGTCCTATGATTTTAAATATTGTAAATTTCATGAGTTCAGCTATGTAACTCTGAAATGTCAGGGTGTTGTAATTGTAGGAGTCCTGACCCACAAAGGAGTTGGGGGCGGGGGGCTGCAAGGTGATTCTAGGATGGGAGGGGGGGTGTGGTACTGTTACTCTTACTTCTGTGCTGCTGCTGGCAACCTTGTTTTGATGGACCTAAAAATTAGCAATTGCTTATCTTGACTTGATCGCATTTGTTATCTGCAAACACAATACAGTCCAAACCCTTCCAGCTTTACTGTGAACCACTGATAACTACTCTCTGGGAACCGTTTTCCAACCAGTTATGCACCCACCTTAAGTAGTTTCATCTAGGTTGTATTTCCCTAGTTTGTTTATGAGAAGGTCATGCGAGCCAGTATCAAAAGCCTTACTAAAGGCAATATATGCCACATCTACTGCTTCCCCCACCTCCCCTCCACAAGGCTTGTTATTGTTACCCTGTCAAAGACAGTAGTTAGGTTGCTTTGACATGATATGTTCTTGACAAATCCATGCTTATTACCTTCTAGGTGCTTGCAAATTGATTGCTTGATAATTTCCTCCCTTATCTTTCTGGGCACTGAAATTTAGCTGACTGGTCTGTAATTCCCTGGGTTGTCCTTATTCACCTTTTCATAGATTAGCATTATATTTGCCCTCTTCCAGTCCTCTGGAATCTCTCCTGTTGTCCATGAGTTTCTGAAGATAATTGCTAATGGCTCATATATCTCCTCAGTCAGCTCCTTGAGTATTCTAGGATGCATTTATCAGGCCCTGGTGATTTGAAGACATCTAACTTATCTATTTTTTTAACTTGCTCTTTCCCTATTTTAGCCTCAGATCCTATCTCATTTTTACTGGTGTTCACTGTTAGATGTCCAATCTCTATTAACCTTTTTGGTGAAAACTGAAACAAAAAAAGTCATTTAGCACTTCTGCCATTTCCACATTTTCTGTTATTGTCTTTCCCCTTTGAAAGCACCAAGTATAATATAGGGTCAGTTTTTCACAAAGCTGAAAACAATTAAAAGCCAAATCAGCTGGGAGGATGAATTTAAACGGAAAAATGTGAATGATAATTGGGACTCACCTAAGAACACTTTACTAGATGCCCCAAAAGCCACAACTGAGAAAGAACCTGGCTTAGAGGGGAAGTGAAGCAACTATAAATAAATAATTAATAATAATAATAATAAATAGATAACAAATGGAAGAAGGGGAAATTGATAGCAATGAATATAAATCAGATGCTAGAATTGTAGAAAACTGATAAGGGAAGCAAAAGGACACAAGAAGAACTCTATGGCCAGCAGAGTTAAGAACAATAAGAAGGAATTATTTAAGCATACTAGGATCAGAAAAAATCCTAATAACAGTATTGGTCCATTACTAGATGGAAATGGTAGAATTGTCAATAAAAAATGCAGAAGAGGCAGAAGTGTTCAATAACTATTTCTGTTCTGCATTTGGGGGGGGGGAACCACATGATGTACTCATATCGTATGACTACATAAGTATCGGTAGTGTAGCTAGGGGGGAGCTGGGGGAGCGCCTGCTCCCCCGAGCCTAGAATTCCCTAAGTGGCACCTTTTCCAGCACCGCTCCATCTTTCGGCAGCATTTCGGCGCATGTGCAGGGCCACCGAAATGCCGCCGAAGGGACATGCGCCTTTTTTCTCTGCCGCTCCTCCTCGGCAGCAACCCTGGCTACGCCACTGATAAGTATAAAACACTTTCCATTCCAACAGTAACTGAGGAGGATGTTAAACAGCAGCTATTAGAGTTCTATGCAGTGTTGTTGTAGCTGTGTTGGTCCCAGGCTATTAAAGAGACAAGATGAGTGAGGTAATACTGGACAAACTTCTGTTGGTGAGAAAGAAATGCTTTGTGTGTAAGCTTGAAACTTGTTTCTCTCACCAACATAAGTTGATGGAATAAAAGATATTGCCTCACTCACCTTGTCGCTACTAAATTTAGACATTTTTAAATCAGCAGGTCTGGATAACTTGCATTCAGCAGTTTTAAAAGAGTTGGCTGAGGAGCTTGCTGGACTATGAATGTTGATTTTCAATAACTGTTGAAACACTGGGGAAATTCTAGAAGACTGGAAGAAAGTTAATGTTGTGCCACTGTTTAAACAGGATAAACTGGGTAGTTAAAGGCCTGCTAATATGGGACTTAACTAATAAAGAATTAAACTAATGACAATCACATGGGTTTATGGAAATCAGATCCTATCACACTAACCTGACATTTTTTTTATCAGATTACAAGTTGGGTGGATGAAGGTAATAGTGCTGATGCAATATACTTATACTGCTGTAAGGCATTTGACTTGGTACCACACTATATTTTGATTAAGAAACTAGAATGATACAAAATCAACTTGGCACACATTAAATGGATTTAAAACTGGCTAACTGATAGGTCTCAAAATGGAAGTGTAAACAGGGAATCATCTCCAAGCTGTGTGTTTCTAGTGAGGTCCTACAGGGATCGGTTGGCTCTATGCTATTAACATTTTTTATCAATGACACGGAAGAAAATAATAAAACCACTGATAAAGTTTACAGAGGACACAAAGACTGGGGGAGTGGTAAATAAAGAAGAGGACAGGTCACTACAGAGCGATCTGGATCGTTTGGTGAGCTGAGCGCAAGTAAGCATCATGCTTTTCAGTACGGCCAGACTAAGTTATACGTCTAGGAACAAAAGGTAGGCCATTCTGACAGGATGGGAAACCTCCTTACACTAACCTGGGACAATATAGGCCGTACTTACTCTATCCTGGGAAGAAGTGACTCTGAGAAGGGGTCGGGGGTCATGGTGGAGAATCAGCTGAACATGAACTCCCAGTGCAATGCTCTCCTTGGATGCATGAAGAGGGGACTCTCGAGTAAGAGTAGGGAGGTGATTTTACCTCTGTCTTTGGCACTGGTGTGACCACTGCTACAGCATGTTCAGACAACCATTACAAAGCTCACACGTCCCCCAGGGAGTGCGTCACTCAACACCCTTCTCCTGAAACAAAGGCCCTCCACGACTATTCAACCTGTCCCATGCCCAACAGTTTGTATCTCAGTGCAGGAGGGAGTGTGGGCCCGGGATTCTCTGAGCTGATATGCACTGGCCATAGCTTAATCCCCAAGCCACATTGCTGGCATCTGCAGTCCTACAGCCCAAGGTCAGAACTACCCTCAGGAGACACTGTCCTGCCAATAGAGGTGACCTTGAGGTGGCTTTTTACACCCCATGTGACCAGTAAAGAGCCAAGCTTTCCAACTGCCCACGTTCTCATCCCTGGTCCACATAGGCAGCTGCATTTCAGGAGGCTGCCAAAAGCAGGAGGGGGCAGCATGGCCCGCACCAAGTGTGCCAGCCTCACATGGGCAGCCCAGCTGTGCTGTGCAGCTGCCCCACTGTGCCTCAGCGGCCTGCAAACCACCCACTTCCCACACCCACAACCCTGCTGCAAGTGGCCCTCCCAGCTGCCAGCTGTAGAATAAAAAGCAGAAGAGTCCTGGCAGCAAGACGGAAAGCTGAGGACTCTGCTTCACAAACCCCTGCTGCTCCCTCCAAACCTTCCCTATGGGAGGGACCGGGGCTGGAGCGGGAGCCGATCCCAGCTGTACCCCACCACCAGCACAGCCCATGAAGTGCACATTCCCACTGCAGTTAGCATGCAGTGAAATACCAGAGTCCACACACATCTGGAAGCAGATGCTATTCAGCCAGAAAATTAGATGCCCCCCAGCCATAAAGGAGGGACTGGGACCGAAGAGCCAGGAGCACCAGGAGTCAGTGCTAATGCCGAAGGGGAGTGCCTGGGCGTGGTGTTCTGGCCCATGTGGTGGCACCGAGACCACGTAGGGAGCAATTAATAAGTCTGCTCTACAGCCTTAGGTAACAGGCTTTTAGCTCATGTGGTAGAGGTTCATTCACTAAGCTCCAGAGGTCCCCGGTTCGATCCCGCCCGCCGACGACCGGGGTCTGCACGGAACAAAGATGGGCAGGGGTAAGGTGGGGGTCTGGCAGATACAGGTTAGAATCTCATCTTTGTTCCAGCAGCACAAAGGAGCCAGAAAGCTGCTGGATCTCCCCAGCTGGTCCCTCTAGCCACCACTGCCGCTTGGGTGTGTCAGGGCAAGAGAGGGGTGGCACTTCAGTTACTCTGGGCTAGCACCCTGGCCCCACGGCTAGAGCCAGTCAAGAGGAGACTAGAAGAGCCCCAGGCTACTCTCATTTGTGCTAGGGCTGGTCCCAGAATCAGAGCTCAGTGGCGCCACCTCCTCCTGCCATGCCCATGCCCAGGGGGTCCTCCCAGTGGAGAAGGCAGCCGGTGGGCTCTTGCTCTGTCTCTGAATCAATTCCCTGGGTGCCACAGGACAAGCCGCTTGCCCTTTCTGTGCCTCGGTTCATTTAGCACCAATAGTGTCTTCAGCTGCAACGTTCTCATCATGTTCCAGCCTCCTCGGAGCCAGTGGGAACAATGCCCAGCACTGCGGCAGCGACAATCCCCACCGACCCCGGGACTGCACGTGCATATTCCAATGGGCTCGGTGAGGAATTCACTTGGCATTCAGTCCACCATTCCGAAGCCATGGGAGATGGCGAGAGGCCAGTCCAAGTCTGA
The DNA here is from genome assembly GCF_013100865.1 of Trachemys scripta elegans. Classification (NCBI taxonomy): domain Eukaryota; kingdom Metazoa; phylum Chordata; order Testudines; family Emydidae; genus Trachemys; species Trachemys scripta. The sequence goes on from NC_048314.1 coordinate 3,319,606, forward strand.
GCGCCAGCCCTGCCAGGTGCAGGACAGAGACCCGAGGCCTTGCAGCTTCCTCTGAGGTTGGACTCACTGAAGAGCCTCGTTTCTGAGATCGGTTCATTCTCAGGGCACCAAGGCCACCACCATCACTCCCCTGATGAAAACAGCACTTGGACTCACTGCAAACGCTGACTCGAGAGGATCCCCTGATGAATCTTAGCGCCAAGCCAGACTGGGCAGAGCTTTTCGATGGAAATGCTTTGAACATTGGCTCTAGAACTGTTGACAGGATCCTGCGGATTCAGCACATAAACCATAGCAAAGCCTTACGCCTTGGCTAAAATCAGGGAGTGTGAGTGCTGTCAGGTGAGTTTTTGCACAGCCCCTCGCTGTGTGTATCACCCTGCACAGCCAAAGCCCTCAGTGCCAGAGCAAAGGACTCAGAGGGGAGATCACGCAACCCACTGGCACTTCAGTGGTAGAGCCCTGCCAGGGTTCCTGTTGGCATGTAGTCTCTCAGATCATTTCCTCTACCCCACTCCCAGGAACGGCGCCTGCTCCAGTCCTTTCTGCACAGACTCAGCCTCACTCTTCCCCTGGTCTGAGGAATGACACCTGGGAAGGATGCAAACACCAGACTATGCACAGCTAGGATCTAAAGTCTTCCCTAGGAACACTGGTTACCCAGGTACACCCTATCATTGTGCTGAGCTCTACAGTGCTGGAAGGGAATGTGCGGGATCAGGGGATGCCCCATAGCTCACCTGCCCCAGCCATGGACCCGGCGTTTGAAGATGGAAGGAGGAAACGGACTGAAAACGGGCCGAGCCTCCCGAATCACCCACAAACCCACTGGCACATCAGGAAGTGGAGCTGAGACCTCAGCTGGACTGCTCAGGTTCATCCATTGTCCTGGCAATAGCCTACACTGCAATACCACAAACACACAACATGTCTCGTTCCGAGTAGGAGTCAGCCAAGTCCCCGCGGGCTGGCTGGATACGGAGCCTTGTGACCCGACGGAGGAGGGGGGGGAGGGCATTACCTGACCCCAGGTTATTTACATTTCCTGGGGGGTTAGTTACTAATCGGGGGTCTCAGACTTGTTTGTTGTTGCCTCACAAAGCTATTCCAGCTCCTTTGAAATCCGAGGGAGACGCGTCTAGAAGCCCTGTCTCCTGCAGAGTCAGTTTGTGCTGACCCAGTTTGGGACGCTGCAGAGTAAATGCCACGTTCTCTCTGCACATGAGTCAGGCAGGCGGCTGAGACTTTCCGTCCCTCAGCACCCGCCTTGCGTCTGCAAATGCAGCACGAATGAGAGCCTCTGACTGCGCGGCAAGCAAGGCCGAACATGAGCCGGCCAGGCAGTGTCTGAGCAAGGCTTTAACCGTTCTCCCAGCGCTGCTCTAGGAGCGGTGTCGCTGCACCAGCAGAGCCACGGGGACGTGCTTGTTTAGACAGGACCCAGGTATTCCCCCCCCCCACGGCATCTCTAGAGATTTAGACTGAGCCCCTCTGTACGAGCACTACCACTGTGGCCAGCTGCTCCAGCCCTCAGCAGGGCTGAGAATGGCTGCGAGCCCCTGACGGTAGCAATACCAGACAACCCCTCTCTGCTCCCACTGAAACGGGAGTGAGCCAGGGAAGCCAAGGCCCCAGCCTGGAAAGCCTCTGGCACTAGCAGGCCCCTTGCTGGCAGGTTCAGCAGTGCCCAAGGAGACCTGGGGTCTCTCGCCAGGGCAGGTACTGGACACGTTAGCAGCCCAGGTTTGGGAGGCTTCCCACACTCTGCTCCTTCTCTGCACAGAGCACTCCAGGCTTCCCGGCTCACAAGCCAACTGAATCTCTTTAATGCAGGAGAGCTGGTGTTGCCACCTCAATGTGTAGGATAAATAGGGCCTCTCCATGCCATGACACCAGGCCGCTGGGCCAGCCTGAGGCCACCCTGCTGGGGAAAGCGGCCGGGTCCCAGCAGTGCCGCTATGCAGGGCCCCCGTGGCTCTGGCCTTTCAATAGGGCCCAGAGTTCACAGCCTGAACCTTGTGTGCATTGCCAGGCTCTGCTTCCCCCTGTGATCATCCCTGCCCTACAGCCAGGCATTATCTCTGGGGAAAGTCCATGTGCTGGAGCTGTGCAGCCTCTGCTCTCCACATCGCTACCCAGGGAGCAGGGAATGGGGCCGGTTTGCCAAAGTCTGGCTCAGTTGGGTCAGTGGCCTCGGAAGCTGCAGCCCCAGCAGCCCCTTGATGTGAGCTGGCAGCCGCCCTGGCTCACGTTGGTTTTTGAGAGCGTGGGTCCTGGCCGGAGCATGGGCTGAGCAAAGCCCCGGTGACCGGGAAGGCCCCAGCCCCGTGGGGCCAGGAGGAGGGTGCCCAGCTGCCCAGCCCGCCAGCCCCTTACCTTGTTCTCAGCAGGAGCTGCTGCTGGATGCTGCTGCTTCGTGATGTTCTCAGCCAGACACCAGCAGATCCTCTTCTTCTGCTCCTGGGAGTAAGCCTCCAAACTTAATAAGCACTCCGACTTCTGACGTAAAGGAAACACAGGCAGAGCGCGAGGTCATTAGCAGTGTGTCACAGGGCCCTGGCTTTGTTTGCAAAGTACAAGCTTCCCAAACCCCATCTCGGTTGAATGTAAGTGCAAGTGGAGAGCTCGCTCTGAGTAAGTGCCCATCACTTCAGGCACTAAGGAGCCAGGAGAGAGCAAAACAAAGGGTAAAATCAGTTCGGAAGTGGCACACTGTCAAGTAGCTTGAAAGGCTGGCTGCAGTGTGGAGCAATGGGGATTTTGTTCCCAAGAAGTGGGAGCGGTGTGGTGAGAGCTGGTCAGAACGTCGGCAATATTGCATCACGTGACCCCACAATGGAAATGCGGCTGTTGAGCTAATTCAGAGGATGGAAATTGCTCTTTGCTGTGTGCAAACAGCACGAGACTCCAGAGCCTGCACAACGAAAGCAGCCAAGCCTCGGCGGTGCAGGGCTAGGGCTAATCTAGGGGGAAGCGGGTACCATCAGACCTGCACAAGGGGCCCGGGTGGCACAGAAACGTCTCCTCCCGTTTGCAGCAGCTTAGCTTAGGGGCAGGGGCAGCAGGTCCATGCGCACAGCACACTGCATCTGTGATCGGGCAAAGTCTGCCTGAGAGATGGGGCGTGATACTTCCTGGAAGTACCCGGGATTGTGAGGCACCTTGCTGCCAACCACCCTTAGCATGGCGGAACCTTGTCTGTGCCTGCCTGGGGTCAGCTCCTGACTACACCAGCCATGGGCAACACAAGCCCGGCCTCTCAGCCCACGCAGGCCCTGCTGTCCCTGGGCAGGCACGCACCACCCTCCAAGCATGGCCCTGGAGTGCCCGGCCCCTGCTCCGCTGGAGACACAGAATTCACAGATCTGCTGGTCCCAAAGGGACAGTGCCCCCAGCTTCCTCAGGATCCCGCCCCCCTCAACTCACAGCACCTAGGGACATGCCAGTGAAAACACGCACACGGTCACAGGACACAGGACAGAGAAGTGGCAAGTAGAATTAATGGAAACAAATGGCTACAGATAAACTAAAATCACAAGAGCTTTCTAGAGCCTGAACTTAACTAACAAGCTATTCTCCTGTCTCGGAAAGGTTAGCTCCCCCAGAGCACCTCACCCAGCATTAAACAACCAGACCAGCTGCGAGCCTCCGTTCGTCAGACAACCAGCTGGCAGCTTGTCCCCTAGGTGAAGGTGTACTTCTGCACTCCAGACATAGTTCCAACTTCCTATCCTTACTGTCTTCACTTGCACCCCCCGCTGCTTGTGTTTTCCTAGAGAGAACCTCCCCTGGAGGTGAGGCTCTGCAATCTCTTCATTAGCATCTTGCTCACATGATTAGCATTTTGCTCAGACTGTAAACAGGCGTCCATGGTGACGTATACAATACTCAATTTAACATATAGCCAGACCGACAGTTAAGTGTTTTCTGCCTGAAAGAAACTTACTTATCACCGTCTGGTGACCACCTCCAACTCTCAGCCCTTGAGAGCACAGATACATAACTCCTTACGTATTACAATACGTTCCGCTCACACTGGCTATGGTGACCGGTTTGACAACAGAGGCCTCACATGATGCCCTTGACAAGTTATAATGTAGAGATCAGACCCAGGGGATTGCTGTAACCCTTACGCACCCCTGTTCCTCCTCCAGTGGGCACCAAGAGGTCCCTGGGTCACATGGGGAAGAGCCACCAGGAACAGCATGTGCTGCGGAAAAGAAATGATGGAACTCGTCCTAAGCAAGGGAGCTTCATGGGCATCTGCCTGGCGCACCCCCAGGCGCCAGTGAGCTTGCACCCCCATCCCAGCACATATTTCAGCCTCTCCCATTTGCTGTGATCCCAGCACACATACTTTGTAATATGTGCATGGGAACAAACTGCTCTGCTCTCCCTTGGCTTGTTCCCTGGGTCAGCTCCCACCCCAGGAGCTGATGAAACCCTGCTGCATACCCCCAACGGGAAACATCTTCCGGCCTCTGAACTGCCACCTTCTCGCCCCAAAAGTTACATGCCAAGCAGCTACGTGGGGTCTGCTTGGAGCCTGGCAGATCTCCCTTCACATATGGCCTAGAAGGACCTGCAGCTGGATGATTTCACGCTGTGGTTAACTCTGCAAAACAGGATTTTAAGAGTGACCTGCAAGTAATAAAATGCTGGTCATGGGCCTTTTAAATTCCTTATGAGGCATAAAAAAAGCCTGACTCTGTTTTTTGCCTAATAGGTTTTTCTATCAGAAAGGTGAGGTCTTAGCTATTCTGTTTTACTGGAAGGCTCTGTGGGTAATTTGGGAACTTGCAGGTTTGTGATGTCACAGACAGTATGCAGCTGGGAGGGGAAATGTTTTTTAGTCAGATTGTTTAAATACTCCTGGGGGAATTCTGTACCACTGCACGCATACAGAATTCATGTTCCCCACAGATTTCTTTGCTTCCCCACAGAAAAATGACTTCTGATAGGGAAGCAAGGGGAAGCCATAAGAGCGGTCACGCGCCCCTCCCCGACAGCATGGACACTCGGTTCGGGCGACCAGAGCAGCTGGCAGAGAAGTAAATTACTGCTGAAGGTGGGGGCTCGACAGTCATGCTTGTGAGACAGAGAAACACTCTGTCCCTCTTGCTAGCTATTGCGGCACACTCAGTGTGGAGGGGCAGGGCTTCGGGGTGTTTCTGAGGAGGCAGGCATGCGGCAGGCTCTGTCCCCTCAGGCAGAGCAGAATGTAGCAGCCTGCCTGCTTAGTGAATTGTTCCCATTGTACTTAGTGAATTCCCCCAGGAGTGTAAAACAGATGTTAAAGTCGTAAGGCTCTTTACATTGCCAGAGTGCTGTAAAGGACAGTATGGCTATAAATGCTTATGGTGCTTCAGTGATTAGAACTGATCTAAATGTTTGGACTAAAACATTTTCCTGTCACAATGTGCTCCATGAACTGTTTGCTACTGACCTTTCTGGAGGTGCTCAGTAGCCAATAGAAATTGTGAGTTTGATTCTCCAGCCCTCACTTGCTCTTCAGTTGCCTATGATGTAACACTGAGCATACGGCTGCATATATTTGTTGACAAATAACTAGAAATAAAGAGTAAAACCTAGCGACATTACTCTTAGAAAGAGGGGGGTTGGGGATTTCCTCCAATACTCCCCACTCCCATTCTCCATCCATTGTATTATAGTTTAAATAAATTACCAAAATAATTGAAACCAGCGTGATTATATTGCACTATTTTGACAAATAAAATATGCAGAAATGTTTAAATATTGTGCACAGAATTTTTAATTTTCTAGTGCAGAAAAATTCCCCCACGAGTATTTCGAATGCTCTAATTTTTGTTTGTTTTTTAAAACTCATTTAATTCGTATGCACTACAAACTGTTGGGAGAAAAGCTCACTGAGTTAAAGAGCAACACTCCTCTATTTCAACTAAGAAAAGTCCCCATTCTAGTTTTCTCCTCCTCCAAGGGGATCACCAGAAAACACAGGCCTGATATAAAAACAAGTGAGGTTTTGAAAACAAAGCCTCCTTAGGCCTCTAATCCATCATCAAAATAAAATAATGGCACGAAACCAATAGCCCCTGTCAAGCTGCCTACAGTGACTCAAGTGTGTGAGTATCAGCATCACGGCAGACTGTTAAGAACCAGGGCACAAACCCTGAAAGTTTTATACTTCGATTTCATCAACCAGTTATAAAGTGCAGATCTCACACCAATGACAACACTTGTAGCCAATCCTATGATAAACTATAAACAGATTTATTAATAGGAAAAGGAAACAAGAGAGTTATTTACAAGGTTAAATGTTAAGTTTCAAAAGATAAGAAAACCTTCTCTATATGACCTTTAGGGCTAATCCAGGCTAAGCACTGCAGACCTCTTGTTTGTGCCTACAAACTGTCTCCCCGGAGTCCAAGCAGCATAGAGAAGATCAGTTCCTTCTTGTTAGCGGCTTTTATTCCCCTCCTCCCATGTGCTCTGAGCTGCAAACTGATGGGAGAAGTCCACTTGCAAGATTCATCTTCATAGGGGGAATTACAGAACAACAAAGTATGTTACCCTCTTTAATATCCCACAATAGTCCATCTGGTGTCGATGGAGCTTCCCCTGTTGCGCAGGACTTTCTGTTAGAAACCAGCATTTCACACTAGTTAATGTCTCTCTCCTGTCTGGTGATTTACACAATCACAGAAGCTCACCACACAAATGCTCAAATATTACCTTACTATATGGGGTACGAATGCTATAAGTGAGATTAATGCCGGCAGCCACTCACAAGCATTCAATAAAGTCTAAACCCTAAATACATTCCTATAATTCTAATACCTGCTTTAAGAATCCTAACACACAGGCAAGCCAGACTGGCTCCAGCTAGGTATTTGTCTGTGTTCGGATGAGACAGGGGCCCTGGTGTGAGCTAGCCCCTGATCTGCCAGCATCATAGCCCCATTTGCAAGTTACCTTTAAAAACATCATTTGTGGCTTCAGCTATCACGGGGGCAGTAAAAGCTGCAAGAGTTCACTCAGGCTGTGAAACCTGGAGCCCTTTCTGCCCGCTGCTGGACTGGGCATTGGGAGTAATGTTTGTTGACATTGTCAGTTCCAATTCTCTTTGGGTGGAGGGGGGATTTCCAACATGCCTAAGAGAGTTGGGTGCGCAGTTTCCAGTGACAGTCACTGAGGGCCTAAGTCCCTTCAGTGCTTTGGAAAAAATCTCTCCCTTTCTGGGTATTTTTAATAAGGCCAAATTGTCCATGAGTTGGGAGTTGGAGGGGGCATTTCAACACACTCCATAAACCAGCCTCTTTGGCGGGGGAATGCCAGGATTCCCTTGCCTGCTTCCTCCCATCCTGCCCAAAGGCGCCCTGTCCTGATGATGCCACCTCCGCCCTTCCCCGCCACCAAAGTCTACAAGTGCTGTTCTGAACATCAGCTAGAGTGAGAGTGACACAATGCCCCTTTCCTTGCCCAGCACGCCCAGCCTCGGCCATCCTGCGGTGTGCAGGCCCAAATTCCAATCAGGTAGATCAATCGGATCTTTATTATACCAGGTTGATACACAATCTTTGGAGCTTTCTGAAAGAAGACAAGCGCCAGCATTCACTGATGTCCCAAAATCACGGCATGGAGCGAGACTCTGCCCTGCCCTCTGGGGTCTGCAGCAGCAGAAGTGAATGATTTCAAAGAAATCAATAGAGCCTAATAGGTGTAAGTGTAGCTAGGAGGAGTCATGTGACTGCATAGATACTGTAACTAATGCATCTTCCACAGTCTATACAGAGCTTCAGCAATTCCCCTGGAGCAAGGCTTAAAGAGATTCCAAGTACATTTCATCTCCACTTTACTGAGAATGATTCAGAACTCACCTAATCCCACGTTACAGCCCCTTGCTAATTAGATGATAGCTAGGCTTGGCAGAATTCAATTTTTTTTGTATAATTTAGACAGACAATATCAATGTTTATTTTTAAGCTTTTTATTATTTAATCGATTTAAATGTTCACAGCTGCAGGAAATTATAGGGGTGCCAGAAAATGGGGGCCAGACAATAATTATTTAAAGGACAATAGGTGCTGAGATTCAAGAAGTTAAAACTAAGAACAAATTGACAACATCACATGTCAAAATACATCAAATATTCTGAAATCAAACTCTAGTAAGTTCTCACGCAGCATTTTTCTCACTTTGCCAGTCTGTAAATGTTAGTTATTATTGATGGAAATATTTTTTCATCGGTTTGAGTGTGTGCAGTGAAATCAATCAAGCACCAACACCTCCCTCTGAAAATCAGCCCCTGTTTGCACACCAGACAGACAGGGCAGGTACATGAAGGGTTAACCATCAGCCAATCTATGGCTCTCACATGCAGTGCTTGTCCCCTCAGCTGGTTCCCTGCCTGTGTGTTGAGGCCCATGCGCATTGCCAGACTGGGTCAAGCCAGTGCCCACCTAGCTGGTATCCCAGTGTGGAACAGCAGCAGGCGCACAGGCAGTGTCTGCTCAGACAAACACAATACTGTCCTCCGCTTTAAGAACCTTCCTAATCAGGGACCCCGGCTCTACTTTCCTCAGGCGGCAGTACCCCGGGGGCTTCCCCCAGGGCTTCCAACTCATACCCAGCAGGTGCCTGCGAGGGATCTGGAACCCCAGAAGCCCCCGACTCAGTCTGGGACCCTCGGATGTAGGGGGCAGGCAGAGTGCACAGCAGCCAGCTGATCCCACCTCCCCTCTGCACTGAACTGCAGCCCAGACAAGCACACGGCACAGAGCCGGCCTGTGAGCTCAGGCACCCAGCCGCCCTGCAATTGTTTTCATTCGGGGAGCTGCTGCTTCCCCTGCCAGTGTTTGCAAAGAGAAAACGTGGTTTAATCTCGCAGTGCTGGGGAAGGAGGATGCAGATGGTGGGAGAGGGACATTTGCAACCAGATAAAGTGCCTGACAGGAGTGCTGCCAGCCGCGTTCTAACTGACTGTTTACACGGCGCTTTCGAAAAACATGTTATTGCAGGTGCTCGGGGTGGGCCGATGTGGGGCCCCCCCTTGAGTGAGGCTGTGACACGCAGGGCAGGGCTGGCCACCAGGAGTCAGACCATTCCTGTTGGGCTCAGGGGACCCCAGGGTGGACACAGGCACCATTCGGATAAGCAGCCAAAATCTCAGACTTTCAGGAGCCCTGCCCACAGCCTGGCCCAGCCCTCTCTGGGGCAGTGAGGCCAGTTAACTCCGCATGGGCATCAAAGCCTCACTCCCTGCTGACTGGGGAGGAGGGCCGGACTGCATGAAGCCCCAGAATACACTAAGCAGTGGGAGCAGGGGTCAGGTTGTGGTATCCAATGGCACTGGGGTGGGAGGGTGTGCTGGAGACCTGCACTGAGCTAGAGCAATGGGCCACAGGCCCTGCTGCAGACTCAGGCACCCATCTCTGCCTTGGTAATACTCAGGGGCCGGTGGGCCCCATCCCAATATTGTCCCCACTGCCTTACAAACGGTGAGCTACCTGGGGCAGAGCACAGCTCTTTTTCTGTGTTACGCAGCCCCCAGCACACGGGCTCCTGGGCATGACCAGGGCTATACAAACAACAAACAGTGATAACAAATAACAACTACTGCGCGAGGTGGGCAAGTCTTTTTGAAATGAAATCTTTAGAGTCTGTCTGCAGTGGGGCCATTCCCCTCTCCCTGCTGGCACCCTGTCCCCACTGCCTCTGCCCCAGGCCATGCTGAGAAGGCTGTTTACAGAGCTCCCCCCACACAAAGGGACAAGGACGCTCCTTGGAGATGCTGCTGCAAAGGGGAAACAAGCACAGAGAGCCTGTCCCGCCTCCCTCCCCTCACCCCACTCCCACCGCCACAGATGCATTACTCCTGCTCTAGATAAAGCTGGGCTCTGTGGATGGGCTTTGATCAGCCAGATCAACCTGGGCCCAAGCCAGGACAGAGAGGAAAGGTCACTAGCCCAGATCACCCCACTTCTCTGCTCTGGCAGGGAGCCTGTGGGCAGTGGGAAATGTGAAGCCTGGGGGGCGACGCACCCTGCTCTCTCTGTTCCCTCTGGCACAGGCCCCGAGCGATGATCGCTCTCTGTGGCTGGCCGCGGCTCCAGGAATGAAGAACAGGAATTACAGCCAGGGGAGGGAGTGCCTCTCCGCTGAGCTCACAGTAGCGATCTCAGTCAGCTCTGTCTTCACTAAGTAAAGGTCGCGCTCCCTCCTGTTCCTGAGACCTACCTGCCCCAGAGCAGCAAAACTGGCATGGAGTGGAAGTGCCAGAGCAGCTTCCCCCACATACCAGTGGGGCCCAGCCAGGGGTCTGAGATCTGGGACCAAAGACAGAGGGATGTAGCCGAGGCACTGCCCTGAAGGGCACCTGGGAACACAATCCCAGAACAGGAGTCCCCCACGTGCACGGCCATCAGCACACCTCAGTTCTGCTCACCTCCAGCACTCTGAGAGGCTCCTAGAGTTTGAATCCAATTTTACCAGTTGTTCAAGACAAGGAACGGGCTTCCCCAAGGCCACAAAGCACTGAGGCATTCAGCCCCGGACTGAGACCAAGGTAGTTTCCCAGCTTTAGATTGTGGGGCTGGGGCTGGTGTTCCCGTAGTAACCCGACAAGCCCTGAGCACAACCGGACGAGGGCCACAGCCTGGAGGTTTGTTCCTGCCCGGTTGTCCGGCCTGCTGGGACCACACTGTTTGCACGTGATGTGAACAGTAAGTTGGTCTGGGCAGAGGCGGCTTCTTTGTCCTGTTATCTAGACTGCTGGGCAAAGGCATTATGCTCAGCAAAGGAATAGCTAGTGACAGCGACGACCCTTGCTCCAACGCGCCCATAGACCTGCACTCAGGGCCCCTGTGCTGACGGCAGGAACTGGACTCTGAATGCAAAGTGATTTCACTGTCAGCCATTTCCAGGTGCTGTTCAAATGCAAACCAGCGCTGGGGTGAGCAAAAGGCAGCATCTTCTGGGGGCTGTGTGGGGGCAGGAACTCCGTGGACCAGGACTGCCACCAGCTGGCACTTGCTGGGCTCCCTGGCTGGACTCTGCAGACAGGCCACGGTGTTGCTGTGCCTGGGGGAGGTGTGAGCAGTTTGCACTGCTGCTGCCTGTGCTGGGCTGAGAGGATCTGCCCCTCCTGTGACATCCAGGAAAGACCTTGGGAGGAGAGATTTTTCTCTGCCCCTTTCCTCCCCACAGCCCCCTGTAAGCATGCAGGGTGTGACGTGTTCCTGGAGCGAGGATAATGTACTGAGACAGGGTCACCATTCATTCTGGAGGGCTGGCCCCTGGTCACTGGGGGGAGGGAGCCCCAGTGCTTAATTTGTGCCAGGGCAGAGCCCGGCACCTCTGGGCTTGCCATGTCAGTTATAAATGTAAAACAATCGCTTGAGCCCCGGCACCTCTTTTATTACAAATTAAGCACGGGGAGCCCCCTTGGCTAGCTAGTCTCACCCGGCATCATTCAGCCCCTGCCGCCCTGATGAATGCAGCTGCCATGGAAGACCATGAGCAGTGCTCCTGCGGGCGAGTTCTTGAGGGCCCTGGATTCCAGGATGTCTCGCTGGACGGCAGGCAGTCCTGGGAGCCCCGGACTAGGGGGAGCCATTCTGAAGGGTTTGTTTCACCTGCGTGCACAGCTCCTCCTGCTTCCACAAACCTGCCAGGTGTCTCTAATGAGCATGGGAATTCCCCAGCCCTGGGGCTGTCCAGACAAACACCAAACCTGTCTGCAGGCCACAGGCCCTGTGCAAACACCTTTCCGGCAAGCCAAGAGCCAGGCCCACTGTGCAAACACTCCATCCCTCCCATGGACAGAGAATGCAAAATTCACACAGCCCTGGCAGCAGTTCCTTAAGCTATGGCTGCCAATCAGACAGGGCATAACGGGTATTACCTGCCTGAAATACCACTGTCCTCACACCCTCCTGCCCTTCCCCTCCAAGTACCCGCAACATGACCTCCCTCCTTCCCTCCTTCACACAGCACAGTCCCCAGTCCCCGACTGCCAAGGGAATACAGAGTACCAGCTGCTAGGCTGGGTACTCACAACCCTCCTAAGGTCCCTCCATGCCAGCACAGCACAGACCCTCCCTGCCATATGGGGCACCTCTTAGGGCAGCAGCCACAGCCCCTCTGGACCCAATTTTGTGACCTTGAAATCTGGGCCAGGAGACTTCATCCATTGGATCTTCCTCCCCAGATGTGCCAGCGGCTGCTGGTGTCCCCGTCCCTAGCCAAGAGACCTGTTCCTAGGGAGCGCTGCTGCCAAGCCACATGCCTAGGGCTGCCAACTTTCTAATCGCACAAAACCGAACACCCCCTGCCCCGCCCCTTCGCCGAGGCCCCACCCCTTCACCGAGACCCCGCCCCGCTCGCTCCATCTCTCCGTCGCTCGCTCTCCCCCACTCTCACCAGGCTGTGGCAGCAGGTTGGGGTGCAGGAAGGTGGTGAGGGGTTTGGGGTGAAGAAGCGGGCTCTGGGCTGGAGTGAGGGGTTTGGAGTGTGGTAGGGGGTGTGGGCTCCGGGTGGGGGTGTGGGCTCTGGGGTGGGGCCAGGGATGAGGGTTTGGGGTGCAGGCTCCAGGAGGGAGTGTGGGTGCGGGAGGGGACTCTGGGATGGGGCGGGGGTTGGAGTGCAGGAGAGGGTTCAGGGTGCAGGGTCCCGGTGGCGCTTACCACATCTCCCAGGAAGTGGCCGCCAGGTCCCTGCAGTGCAGCCCCTAGGCGCATGGGCGGCCAGGGAGCCTCTGTGTGCTGCCCTCACACTCGCAGGCGCTGCCTCCGCAGCTCCTATTGGTCGGGAACCGCGACCAATGGGAACTGCAGAGTCGGCCCTTGGGGCAGGGGCAGTGCGCGGAGCCTCCCTGGCCGCCCATGAGTCTAGGGGCTGCAGGGACCTGGTGGCCGCTTCCTGGAACCGCGTGGAGCTACGGCATGCAGGGAACCTGCCTTAGCCCCGGGCCCCCCTGTGCCGCCAACCGGACTTTTAATGGCCCGATTGGCAGTGCCAACTGCACCCGCCAGGGTCCCTTTTCGACTGGGAGTGACAACCCTACACATGCCAGCTAGTGGAGAAGGAGAGGAGAGCTCATTTCTCCTCCAGGCAGGCTGCGAGTTGCTGGGCCTGGCTTCCCTGCTGTGGGTGTCAATGGGAACAGTGCTGGTTTGCTGACACAATGGAGGAGACATTCTCTCTGTGCCTGGCCTCTCCTCCCACCCTGGGCTCTAGTCCAGGGCAAGCTGCCCCTCCTCTCCCAGGAAGGCTGAGCCGCTCCCTACAGGAGGAAGTCCACTCTCCGCCTTTCCCAGAGACACCTCTGAGGCAGCCAGCTGATCGCCTTCCTCCAGTATGCACCCATCCCCTCCAGGCCTGCTAGGTGCATTCCAGTCCCCGCCCCCGAGCTCCTGCATTTCCACCCCCAGCAGCCTCAGCAACCTTGGATCAGACTGACTCCGCAGACTTTCAGAAATGGTCCAGAGAGTGGAACTAAATTAGAAGCCCTCTGGCAGCGGCTGCCCTGTCCCCACCTCCCCGTGCTGGGTCTCTCCCGGGGAGCGGCAGCACATACCGGCAGATCTTGCATGCCCTCGACCCGTGCCTGAGGCTCACCATCCCCGGGCGAGGCTGATCCCAGAAAGATGCCAGCAATAACTGGCAGCGTAGAGAGTTTGCATTGAGTAAATCTATCTACCATGCTCTTGGTCTGTGTCACACAGGACGCATCACTGCCCACTGGCAGACTCTCCGCCCTCTTGTGAGGGAGATGTGCATAGTGCCGGCCTTAGGGGTGGGCCACTTGGGCGACTGCCCAGGGCACCATAGTCAAGGGAGTGCTGGGCGGCAGCGCAGATGTGCACACTGCCACACCGGCTGGCAAGGGAGTGCCATGTGGGGGTGCCAACGTTCCTCTGTGCCCCACTAGGGGGCTGTAAGGAAGGGAGCGAGAAGCAACATCAAGCGCTCCATGATGCATCCAGGTCACTTTCCCCACCTGTGCTGGGCTGGGCCGTGAGGCATCAGGAGCTGCTGTTCTCCTGCCCTCCCCTTATGCAGCCCAGGTAGGGAAGGTGACTTGGATGCAGGGAGCCCCGACCACGCTCCTTCCTCCCCCTTTACGGCGCCCTAGGGGGGCATAGAGGAGCAGCATTGGAGTGCGGGAGCGAGCAGCAATGCCAGCTGCTTCATGCATCCAGGTCAGTTTCCCCACGTGAGTGCAGGAGGGGGGTGCATGATGGGGGTGCAGGGGCTAGGGGGGCAGAGAGGGTGCAAGGGTCAGGGGTGCAGGGATTAGGGGCAAAGGGGGCACAGTGCAGGGCTTAGGGTGCAAGAGAGGGCAGGAGTTAGGGGTATAGGAGGGGGCACAGTGGAGGGATTAGGGGTGCAGGAGAGGGGTGAAGGAGGGAGGTGCAGGGGTTAGGGGTGCAGGAAGAGGGTGCAGGGGTTGGGGTGCAGAAAGAGTGCAAGGGTCAGGGGTGCAGAGATTGAGGCAAAGGGGTCACAGTGCAGGGCTTAGGGTGCAAGAGAGGGCAGGAGTTAGGGGCATAGGAGGGGGCACAGTGGAGGGATTGGGGTGCAGGAGGGGGTGCAAGGATTGGGGTGAAGGGGAGATGGGGAGCCCTCAGGGTCCAGTGGCAATGAGGAGGCACCCACGGGGGCCAGGTGCAATGGGGGGGTGCTGTGCCCACGGGAGCCAGGGGTGCCAAAATAGAAGTTCGTCCAGGGCATGATTTTCCCTAAAGCTGGCCCTGTATGTGCGCACAGGAATGGCCAGGCCGGATCAAGCCCAGGGTCCATCTAGCCCAGTCTCTGGCAACAACCAGCACCAGCTGCTGCAGAGGAAGGTGTAAGAACCCTCCATACTGGAGGTGGCCAGTCTGCTCCCACATTAGGTCTCATCCTGATCTCAAATAGTTTGAAACTAACTTAAGCCCTGAAGTATGAGGTTTAAGCATCCATTCCAAAACATTTGGTAGCACTATTGTTATCTCTCTGGCTATTCTTGTTATCCACATAAACATCCAACCCCTTTTTGAATTTCATGAAGTTCTTTGCCTCAACAGTATCTGGTGGCTGTGAGTTCCACAGTCTAATTATACATTGTGTGAAAATGTATTTCCTTTTATTGGTTGTGAATTTTCCACAATCTGCCTTCTCTAGGCTGTTCATTATTTTACATGCGTTTACCATGTCCCCTCTCATCCATCTCCTCTACAGTAAACAATCTCCCTCTTTTCAGTCTCCCTTCACAGGAGATTATGTAAATCCCCTGGGCTTGGGGAGGAGACAGAACTCGTCAATCTCTGCTCCTCACAGGCGTCAGTATAATGGAATGTAACAATACCACTCTCATCAGGGCATTAGATTAAGAACACTTCATCTTGTGAAGCATATGGGATACTCTGGGGGCCAGATCCTCAGCTGGGGTAAGATGGCATATGTCCAGGAAGACTATGGAGCTAGACTGATTTTCACCAGCTGTGGGGCTAGCTCTCGATACCTTAAGCTGCCAATTAAGTAGCAGTCAACCCAAATTTGTGTTTGGTAGTAAAACTTATCCAACAAATTTTTTGTTCAACTGCCTCAGAGAGAAAAGGGCAGTGACTAATTATACGAGCATAAGTATTCATCTGTGGTTTAAAAACCGGGCCTGAACTAGGCTCTAGGAGAGTTAACTCAATAGCTGGGAAATACAATTATATTCAAATTAACTGTCAAACTTGCCTCTTCCTGGTGCCATATGGGGCCAAACACTGACCTATGAGGCTGGTGTAAATCCAAGGGAACTCCTTTGGAGTTCATGGGGTCCTTGAGATTTACCCCAGGAGCCAGGACACAAGTTGATCCTGTTTGTATAAGGCCTTGATGCAGCAACTGAATGCACCATGTGAGGCCTTCTGCCTACCGGGGCTCTGCATGGGCTCAGAGATCCACCGAAGCAGAGCCGATGGCAGGATGGGGCCTGACTAGTGATCAGTGCCGCGGGCCAGCAGGCCCTCCAGTGCAATGCCTAGTGCAGGACTCAGGCAGTGGCGTCCCGTTTGAATGCCTGGTCAAGCAGGGACATCCTGCATGGTGTAGCAGGAATGTGTTCACTGAAGTGATTTTAACATGAACATACTTTATTTTTAAAAAGGACAATGCCAACGCTCTGCAAAGTCTGCCCATCCTTCCACACAACAAGCATTGCCAGGGACGTTGCAGTCTGCACTCCCAGACCCCTTTGTGCCAGGCAGGTACAAACACCTAGGAAGATGCACTCTGTGTCCCAAGAGCTTACAGCCCAGACGCTTACCTCCACCACCACCTGTATCTGACAGTCAATGGCAGTTTGCTATTTGACTGTAAATCATCATTATAGTCAGGAGACCTCTAAAACTATGCAGAGTGATCTTTTTGTGAGTAATTAGAGCAATGACTAATCGTAGCTTTTCTGTTACACTGCAGTATTCATTGAAGTTTGAAATCTCCACTCTGTTAAAAACAAATAAAGCAACTGATACGCAGCTAAAAGAATTTCAATATCCAGAACACACTTGATGCTATTACGAAAACTCCTACATTACTGGAGAAAATCAATATTTATTCATAAACCATCTCAAGAATATCAGGCCCCTGGAGAGCAACAGTCTACAGAGAAATGCTCTTCTCGGAGTGAGAGCGCGGCATGCTGGGCACGATGGAATCCCTCTCTACTTACAAAGCCATTAAAGAAATGAAAGGTTTCATTACAGATGACATGCAGATAATAAATAATGAGACGAGAGCTTCCACCAGCAGCTGCCTCAATCACACAAAACCACCGCAGCGGCTGTTAGGTCTCAGGTCTCTGCACCCAGAAGCCATGGTGATGGGTATGCTGTAAACAAACATAACAACAACCACCTCCATCACCATTCTGGATATGCCGCAAAGCGTAATTACTGCTAGTGGCTGGCCCACTGCCTCCTGGAATGAGGTTCCATACCAATGCTGCGCACCACTGGAGACTGGCAGGCCTCTCCCACACAGCTAAGGGCAGAGCTCTAATCACAGAGCGTCCCAAACAGGGGACAACCTCCCAGCCCTCTTTAGCCATCTTAGATAAGCACAGAGAGTACTCCTGGGGAATTCTGCATCACTGTGCATGCACAGAATTCATGTCTCCTGCAGATTTCTTTGCTTCTCTGCAGAAAAATGAAGCAAAGAGAAGCCACAAGAGTGATCACATGCCCCTCCCCGGTAGCGCAGGCTGGTCAGTTGGGCGCCTGGAGCAGCCGCTAGAGAGGTAAATGACCGGTGGGTGTGGGGGACTGGCAGTCGTGGTGTGTGAGAGAGAGATACTCTGTCCCTCTTGCTCACTACTGCAGCATGCTCGGCGTGGAGGGGCAGGGCTTTGGGGTATTTCTAAGGCGGTAGGCATGGGACAGGCTCTGTCCCCTCAGGCTGAGCAGAATGTACATAAGAACATAAGAACAGCCATACTGGGTCAGACCAAAGGTCCATCTAGCCCAGTATCCTGTCTTCTGACAGTGGCCAATGCCAGGTGCCCCAGGGGGAATGAACAGAACAGGGAATCATCAAGTAATCCATCTCCTGTCCCCACATTCCCAGCTTCTGGCAAACAGAGGCTAGGGACACCATCCCTGCCCATCCTGGCTAATAGGTATTGATGGACCTATCCTCCATGAATTTATCTAGTTCTAGCCTGCCTGCTTAGTGAATTGTTCCCGTTTTTCTTAGTGAATTCCCCCAGGAGTACAAAACAGGTGTTAAAGTTGTATGGCTCCTTTACATTGCCAGAGTGCTGTAAAGGACAGTATGGCCTTATAAATGCATATAATGCTTCAGTGATTAGAACTGATCTAAATTTATGGACTTAAAAAATTTCTTATCTCAATGTGCTGGAGATGCTCAGTAGCCAATATAAATTGTGAGTTTGATTCCCCAGCCTTCACTTGCTCTTCAGTTGCCTATGATGTAACACTGAGCATACAGCTGCATATATTTGTTGACTAATAACTAGAAATAAAGGGTCAAACCTAGCGACATTACTATTAGACAGAGGGGGGTTGGGGATTTCCTCCAATGCTGCCCACTCCCATTCTCCAGCCATTGTATTCTAGTTTAAATAAATTACCAAAATAATTGAAACCAGCATAATTATATTCTATGTTCCATTCTATGCATCCGAAGAAGTGGGCTGTAGCCCACGAAAGCTTATGCTCTAATAAATGTGTTAGTCTCTAAGGTGCCACAAGTACTCCTGTTCTTCTTTTTGTGGATACAGACTAACACGGCTGCTACTCTGAAACCATAATTATATTGCGTTATTTTGACAAACAATATATGCTGAATTTTAAAATATCGTGCACAGAATTTTTAGGTGCAGAATTCTCCCAGGAGCAAGAGGGGCACAAGACTCTTTACTCAGCTTTGCAGATCACCTCCCATTTGAAATTCGCCTCTGCTGGAGCTCCTGCAGGCCTCAGGCAGAAGCACCTTGTGCTGAATTGACCATTCGTTGGCAAAGAGGAGGAAGAGGAAGGGGGGTGCAGTGCCAGTGACGGACAGGAAATCCAGTGGCCCTATCCCCACAGGGACAGTGAGAAGAGAGCAATGGCAGGGCCAATGGAACCAGTCTCCCCCAGCTTGCATTCTTGCATGTGGCTGGGCTTTGGAGGGTGGGAGGCAGTTGAAGCAAGGCCCTAGCCGTGCTGAGACAGCCCAGGGTGCCCGGGAATCTGATTGTGTAACCCCACTGTCAGTTCAGAAGGCTTGCTCCCACTGAGGCTCTGGCACACTCCGATCACAAGCTGTCCTGGCCTCCCTCCCTTGGCTCTAGCCTGGAGCCAGCCGCACTCAGCGGGAAAGCGCTGTTTACAAAAGGAAGCAGGCTCTGTTCCCACAGTCTGCAGGGGGGCTGAGCTTTGTGCCCAGGCAAAAAGGGAAGTTACTCAGCTATTGCCCAGACTGACCAGCGCATCCATCAGGACAACAAGGACAGCCCCTCTGAGGGGCACACACTGCGGGTTCTGGGAGGCATGGACACCTGGGACTTTCTTTTGTTAAGGCTGCCAACTTGCGCTCCAGAATCTCAGCTTTCATTTAAAACAGACCGAGTCTCTAGCCCACACAACTCTGAAGATAACCTTGACAATGTGACCTAGTATAACCAATGGATGGAGTGATGCCTGCTTGACTCTGTGATCAGATTGAAACAATAGCTCACAGAAGTAAGCACTGCCCCTACCTGTCCCGAGGGGCAGGTACTCTGAAGCCCAAAGATGATAACTAAAACACCACTGGCACTAACCACAGAACTGTACGGCTGGAAGGGACCTTGAGAAGTTCTCTAGTCCATTTCCCACCACGTGTCCCCCTCTCCCCCCAGCTGGGGCAGGGCCAAGTAAACCCAGACCAGCCCACACAGGCGTTTGTCTGAAACCCCCGCAGTGACAGGGACTCCACAGCCTCCCTTGGGAACAAGTTCCACTGCTTAACTCCCCTGAGAGTTAGAACTTTCTCCTTAATATGTAACCTAAGTCTCCCTTGCTGCAGACTAAGCCCATTCCTTCCTGTCCTGCCTTCGTGGACTGTGATCTTTATAACAGCCCTTAGCGTATTTGAAGACTGTTGTCAGGTCCCCCCTCAGTGTTCACTTCTCAAGACTAAACATGCTCAGTTTTCAAACCTTTGCTCACAGGACAGGTTTTCTAAACCTTTTATCATCTTTGTTCCTCTCCTCTGGACTCTCCCATTTGTCCACATCTTTCCTAAAGTGCGGCGCCCAGAACCGCACACAGCACTCCAGCTGGGCCTCCCCGGTGCTGAGGAGAGCAGGACGGTTACCCCCCAGCATCCTAGAACTGCATTGCATTATTGACTCATACTCACTTTGTGATCCACCCTAACCCCCAGATCCTTCCCAGCATTATGAACCCTAGCCAGTTAGTCCCCATATTGTAACTAAGCTTTGTTTTTTCCTTCCTAAGTGTAGTACTTTGAACTTGTCTTCATTGAATTTCACCTTGTTCATTTCACACCAATTATTCAATTAATCAAGGCCATTCTGATTCTAATTCTGTCCTCCAAAGAGCAGCAACCCTCCCAACTTGGCGTCTGGGAGGGATAGGACAATGCCTGTGATACCTTTGAGGTCCACTGCTTCAAATGAATGGTTCCTGTATGATTCTGTCCTACTCCATGGGACAGGGCTGCACAGCTCCTCCAGGAACTACAAACAGTGGGTGGAGATTAAGGCAAATCAGCCAGGTTGGAACCCACCAGACAAGCACCACCTCCTGGGGAGGCTCATGCATACTGGTTCAAACTGGCTTTCCAGAGACCAACAGATAAAGAAAGGACTATTGGATAAATAGCCAGAGTTCAAACTGACTCCGGTTGTTTGTTCGGATCCAGTAAACAGCCAGGACCTCCTTCCAAAGGGTGCCCCAATCCTTGTGGAAGGGTTGGAAAAACTGAATCTACCAGGGGCCCATGAGACTGAGTGCTGACCTACGGTAAGCTTTTAGCCTGCATAGAGGAACCTTTATTGTCATAATATGTTTTCTTTGTGGTGCTTTTACCTTAAGAATAAAGGTACTTGCTCAGAAGGAGCTGCGTGGTCACTTGTGACTGCTGGCAATACACTGGGCATAGTTCTCAGAGAGAAAGCAAAGTGCAGGCATTGTCCGCTAGGCAGACCGGCTTGCTGGGGATATCATAGTGTAATTCATGGAGCTATGCAGCCTTAAAACCCTGGTCTGGAAGGAGAGAGTCGTGAGTGACAGCTGGGAGCCATAAACCTTTAAATAGGTGCCCTTGAGAGATCACAAAAGGGGAATACAGGTGCAGTTACCCCAAAACTGTGACCGTGTCATCCACAAATTTTATACACATACTCTCTACTCCATTGTCCCAGTCATTAATGAAAATACTGAACAGTACTGGACCCAGGACTGACCCCTCCGGGACCCAATTAGATACATCTTCCTGTTTGACAGTGAGCTATTGATCACTACTCTTTGAGTACGGTCTTTCAATCAGCTGTGCACCCACCTTGTAGTAATTTCATCTAGACCACATTTCCCTAGTTTGCTTAGGAGACTGTCATGTGGGACTGTGTCAAAAACCTTCCTAAAATCAAAATATATCACGTCTACTGCTTCCCCCAATCCACTAGGCCAGTATCTCTGTCAAAGCAGGTAATCAGGTTGGTTTGGCACGATTTTTCCTTAAAAAATCCATCTTGTCTATTCTTCATAACCCTGTTGTCCTCTGGGTGCTTACAAACCGATTAAGAATTTGTTCCAGTATCTTGTCATGTATCAAAGCTGGGCTGATATTGCATTGCTGATCTGTGCACGAAAGAAGATGGAGGAGCTGATTGTGATGATCTCACAACCTAATGTGAGTCACAGCCTCCTTCTGCCACCTCAAGTGGGCACAGCTGGGTTTGTGGGGAAAGCTGGAGTGAGCCCACCCCACCACAATTTAACTACTAGAACTCTCATTCGCCTTCCTTCCCGCTAACAGCAGCACTTTGCATTTCTACGGATCTCCATGTACTCAGCAGACAATGAATTCAGTCCCAGAACCCTCATCCACTGCAGATGGCAGGTAAGGATTTTACCCCACCAATGCACAGTGAGTTTAAGTGGCTCGCTCTAGGTCACCAAGTAAGTCAGTGGCAGAGCTAAGACTGGAACCCAGTTGTCCTCTCTCCCAGGCCTGTACTTTACCCATCAACCCTCCTTCATCCCTTAGTCTAGCACTGGCAACAGCTGAATTATTCTCCTTAGCTCCCAGGACAGTAACCTCTTGGTCATGGCAGTGAGACAGCATGTCGACTGGGAGAAGATGAATGAGTCAAGATTCACAAGCTCTATTCCTGTCTCTGCCACTAACTCACAGGTATGATTAGGGCCCTACCAAATTCACGGCTGTGAAAAACGCGTCACGGACCATGGAATCTGGTCTCCCCCATGAAATCTGGTCTTTTATGTACTTTTACCCTATACTAAACTATAGGCCGGGTAAAAGTATACAAAAGTGCACAGTGTTTCTCAAACTGCGGGTCCTGACCCAAAGACTGCAGGGCTATTATGGGGGGGGGGTCACATTATTGCCACCCTTACTTCTGCGCTGTGGCTCGTGGCGGTGCTGCCCAGACAGCTGCTCTACAACTGCCGAGCTCTGAAAGCAGCGAAACGTAAGGGTGGCGATACTGAGACTCCCCTCCCAACAACAGCCTTGCCACCCCTTCTCGGGTCAGGCCC
Source organism: Trachemys scripta elegans (assembly GCF_013100865.1). Lineage (NCBI taxonomy): Eukaryota > Metazoa > Chordata > Testudines > Emydidae > Trachemys > Trachemys scripta. The sequence continues at coordinate 3,341,853 of NC_048314.1, forward strand.
CCCAGCTTGAGAGATGCTGACTAGGTTTATATTTTGCTGTTTTTAAATACATATTCATGCTTTGTTACACCATGAAATTTAAGATTTAAACATCTAAAACCATGAAATTCAAGGCTTTTTAAATGCTATGACTGTGAAATTTACAAAAATGGAGAGTGAATTTGGTAGGACCCATGTTTGATGTTGGGCGAGTCATTTCCCCACTCTCCGCACCTCAGTTTCTCCTCTGTACAGTTGGAATGACATGTCTCTGTTATGCTCATTGAGCTTTGTGAAAGGAAGATGCTTCATCATTGCCTGTCTCCCCTCACCTGCCCTCCCTGAGCCTCCTGCCTGTTCTTGCTTGTCTTCACAATCACATTGTCTTATTTTTTAAAATCCTTTCCTCCCCCCCCGCCCCCAAGTGCTGCATGAAGCGCTCCCTCGAAGCAGCAAGGCAGTGACGCTGGCTATATATACAGTGGGTGGGAAACACACAAAGGAAGCAGACTGAAAAAAACAGAGAAAGAACATTTCCCCTTCCCTCGGTCAGCTCCAGCCCTCACTGAGACAGGGCAGGCCCAGCATCTTCAGGCAAGAGTGCGATTTTTACAGGTCCCTTGGACACCCTCAACCAGTTCTCGCGCTGCGCGGGGCAGGGCGTCTACCCTTGTTCTGCACCCGCCTGAACCAGGCACGAAGGCTCTGTGCTCCTTCCAGCAGCAGTGGGTGACTGGGCAGAGAGAGGGTGGCCCTGGTGGAAGGGGAAGATTAATGAGATGCTGGCTGGGATGGCAGCGATCCCCCAGGCTGAGAAAGGCCACGGCTTTTCAGCAGAGATGAGATGCACTGTTACGGCGATGGCATCTTTGTGTCTAGAGGCTTTCACTGATCAAAGCATGAGCACCCCCTGCTGGCGGATGAGCCACAGTACACGGCTGAACGCATTCCCTTGGCTTTCAGACTAAGATGAACAGAGGAAGTCGCAAGGCTAGACATAATTTAGGGAAGTGGAGACAAGGAGAAGAAGGGCTTCCTAAATCCAGCATCACTGGCCTAAACCCTGCCCACTCTCCAGAGCTGCAGGCCTCAGCAGCAGGGCTGCAGAAATTAATGCTGGGGAAGAGCAGGAAGTGAATGTTTCTGACATTTGATCCAACCATCACGTTAGCCGGGGTATCAATTGTGGCTACCAGGAGCAGAGATGTGGGACAGATTCAAACCCAGCACAAGGACAGAGCTTGGCATTTCACTACCGCTTGGCAAGAACAAGCCAGCTCTGCACAAAAAACTGCAGCAAAATGTTCTGTTTATCGGATCTAAACTTCTAAAAATGGCATGTTGGAATCCAAAATGGAGCTTAGGCTAGGGCTCCACGAGAGAGCTTACAGTGGCACAGCTGCACCAATCAGGGGGGTGGAGCAGGGGAGACAGGGGGCTATGCCCTCCCACTTTTTACCAGCTGTAAGGGCAAGCAATGGGGGAGAGGGGGTGGAGAGGAGTGGAGGTATGGCCTCAGGGAGAAAGGGTGGCGTGGGGGTGGGGCCACAGTTCAGGCACTGGTGTCCTCCTGTCCCCCCACATTTTTAGGGAGCTTCTCCAGTCCTGGCAGGGATGCAGGCACTCCATTGTAAGCTCTGTGTAGCCACTCTAAGCCAATGGGAGAGAGCTCCCCGCTTCACTTCATTCCTCCAGCCCCCCGTGAGCATAAATTCTGTTGCTTGCAGAGTGGCTAATTCACACCTCGGAGAGACATAATTTATGTCCACTGAAGCTGTAGTGTAGCCATAGCCTTGGACAAGGGTTGCACTTTCCCACTGACATGCTCTCTGCTTCAAGGGGAAACTGACAATTGGGCAAAATGCTACATTTTAGGGTCACAAAATGATTATTATTGATTTGTATTACGGCAGTGTCAAAAGGTTTCAAATGAGGTTGGGGCCCCGTTGTGCTAGGTGCTGTACGTAGCATAGGGACAGAGTGTTCCTGCCCCACAGATCTTATAATTGAAATGGACAAAGGGCAAAGAGAGAGGGTCACGTAGCAAGTTCTAGACCCAAACTCCTGTCCTCTAAATACCAGGCCTTGAAATCAGGAACAACGTGGAGTTACTTGCAAAAATAAAAACAAAAAGCAGGCACAAGATCTGGTAATTGGGTAGATTCATTTCACAAAGAACAAGTTCTGCAGCATTCTCAACTCATTTCTGACAAAGGGAACTCAGCTAAAATACAAGTGATTATAAACATGTGTATGATATTCAGTCACCTCCCATCCGTATGCTCTTTTAGATCTGTGTTTATGTAAAGCAGTCTTTTACAGTAAAAAGCAACAGAGGGTCCTGTGGCACCTTTGAGACTAACAGAAGTACTGGGAGCATAAGCTTTCGTGGGTAAGAACCTCACTTCTTCAGATGCAAGAAGTGAGGTTCTTACCCACGAAAGCTTATGCTCCCAGTACTTCTGTTAGTCTTAAAAGGTGCCACAGGACCCTCTGTTGCTTTTTACTGTAAAAGACTGCTTTACATAAACACAGATCTAAAAGAGCATACGGATGGGAGGTGACTGAATATCATACACATGTTTATAATCACTTGTATTTTAGCTGAGTTCCCTTTGTCAGAAATGAGTTGAGAATGCTGCAGAACTTGTTCTTTGTGAAATGAATCTACCCAATTACCAGATCTTGTGCCTGCTTTTTGTTTTTATTTTT
>NC_048314.1:3348954-3393608 GCF_013100865.1 Trachemys scripta elegans
GGGGGGCAGTCAGGGGGCGGGAAGTAGGACGGAGTGGATGGGGCGGGGCGGGGCTAGGGCGGGGCTCCCTGGGTGCACACCCTAATGAAATGTGCTGAGCACGCCTATGAAGGGCCCCATGCGCCAGCTCCAAGTGTGCGCCCCTCCCTCTGGAACAGCCCCAGGGACCTGACTCCTCCTAGCCCTGTCCCCAGCCCCGACAGGCAGGGAGGCCTCTGACATGAGGGGGCGGAAGGAGCCGCTGCTCAGGAAGCAGAGAGGTAACACTTCCCCTGCATTCTCTGGCTACATCCACACAGGGATAAAAAACCCGCGGCTGGCCCGGGTCAGCTCCAGGGCTGAAAAACTGCTGTGGAGGGGTTCAGGCTTGGGCTGGAGCCTGAGCTCGAGGACTCTGCGAGGCGGGAGTGCCTAGAGCGCAGGCTCCAGTCTGAGTGTCTGCACTGCCGTTTTTAGCCCTACAGCCTGGGCCAGCTGTGGCTGTACCGCAGAACCACTGCCAGCACAGGCCCTCCAGGAGACCTGTCTCCATGGAGCTGGCCCCCTGCCTGGCCCTTGGAAAGGGAGGTGACGAGTCATTCCCAAGCGGCAGCCTGGAGCTTCCTCATCTCCCACCTCTGCTCCAGTCCAGACAGTTGCCGCAGCGCCCGGGACCGGCTAAGCTAACGGACTGGCTGGTGTTTTCCACTGAGAGCGATGCCCCCTTGCCCTCCATATGGGATCCGCTGGAGGGAAGGAGAACCTCTGACTGTGCCGAGCCCTGGGAAAGCCAGCCCGCAGCAGGCACCTGAGCCCAGGGTCACTCAAGGAGATTCAGTCAATACACAGCAGGGCCACTTGGACTTTACAACAGGACATTCAACCTACTGGAGGTTGTTCCCCTGGGGCGCCATGGCCCCCTGCCCCTAACGCAAGGTGCCTTTTCAAATGTTATCTCCTGTGGAGCAGGCTGGTGCTGCAACTCATGCTCAGGAGCGATTCTTGCTACTGGCAAAGTCAGTACAAGCCCTGTCTCGTTCTCACAGCGTGTGCAGCGCTAATGATGGAACCAGGCTGCCTCACATTCTCCAGAGAACTGCAGACTCACCATCCCAGTGCAGTCAGCAGCCCTGGAGTTCCCAGCTGGCATGGTGACCCAGCAGAGAGGCTGATGCCACCAGTGCCTTCGCCAGGAGGAAGATGGGCAGAAGTCAATTTTTATTTTTTTAGAATATTGATGGATAATATCAGGGGGTATTTTAAAGCATTTTTTATTATTTTTATTGATTTAAATTTTCATATTGCAGGAAATTTGGGGGATCAGATAATAATTATTTAATGACAGTAGATGCTGAGATTCCAAATATTAAAGCTTTATAACCGTTAAAACAGAAACTGTCAACATCACATGTCAAAATATACCAAGTCAATATCCTCCAATGACACCTACTGCATTCTCAAGCAGTGTTTTCCCTACTTTGCCTCTCTGCACATTTGGATTTTGATCAGTTTTTGCAGGTATGCTGAAATCGACGTTTACCAGCTTTGACCGATAAAACTCGAATCCTTCCAAGGCCGTCCCTGAGCAGCCAAGACAGCGCACACAGCAGTGCAACACGCTCAGCTTTTTCCTTAGTGACTTTCTGCTGGCCTTTGGTGAGCACGGTCTGGGGGATCACAAGCTTCCCCCACTCCAACTACCAGGGCTGAGGCAGACTGAGGACCCTGCAGGGCCTTGGTTTTAAAGGGCACGATGTCCCCTTTGCAGGGATGGTTGTGCCCAAGTCCCAGGACAGGCTGGTGACATCCAGATATGCTGGGAATGCTGTTGGAGAAGTGTCAGATAAAGAACACTTTAGCACAATGCATATCTGCAGGCATCCTGAGCTCTGCTCTGCCCAGTCCCATGCTGGGTTAGTTAGGGTCTGGAAAACGCCCTCATACTCCTCTGCTACTGTAACTACGTAATGGGGCTGGGAGCCCAGGGCCTGCTTTATATCCTTACGAAAGCGAAGAAGTACCTTCCTGCACCTGAAAGGGCCCATGGCTTCTTCCACATCCCCCGCAGGTTCCAAAGTGGCCACTAGGGGTTGTTCCAAAGCTCACACACCACCTCTCTACTTACCACTCCCACATGCCCGGGCATCCCACCAGCACCCCAAGACAGTTCCTACGCAGGCTGTACCAGAACCCCCACAGCATCTTAACCCAGACAGTCATCAGGGCTGCCTTGCACGGCCAAAGCCAGCGTTCTGGGCGACCCCGCAGACGCCTCCAGCTAGGGCGTTGCACTCGGGGGTGGGGCTGGAGCTTAGGAGGCCAGGCCATTTACTTGATACTGGGATTTAATGGCCATTTCCCTTTAATCTTCCTTAGGGTACAAAACTCCCACTTCTCCCCTCCCCTCAAACGTGGCCCTTCCTTGCTTCCTTCACTCTGAAGAGCAGAGAGATGAAACTAGGGCCCGGCTTCAACAAGGCCTGCTTAGCACAATGTGGCTATCAGGCAGGAGAATGGCCTCCCAAGCCGCTACCACAGCCCGTCTGCGAGGTCGATAAGCCAGCTCCCCGAACTCAGACACAAGCATCCATTAATTTATTTTTATTTATAATTTATTTAGTGACACTGGCTAGTAGCTGCCTTGGGAAAGTTATAGTCTTGAGACCTTGTGTATTTACTGTATTTGGGTTCCTACAATAATACGTCATAACAGATGGCTGCTTAATACAGGAGGACAAAACACATGGCCACTGGGACTGATTTCCCTTCTGAGTGGCCAATGCCCTTCTGGAAAGTTACAGACATAAATCATAGAATCATAGAATCTCAGCGTTGGAAGGGACCTCAGGAGCTCCAACCCCCTGCTCAAAGCAGGACCAATCCCCAACTAAATCATCCCAGCCAGGGCTTTGTCTAGACTGACCTTAAAAACCTCTAAGGAAGGAGATTCCACCACCTCCCTAGGTAACCCATTCCAGTGCTTCACCACCCTCCTAGTGAAATAGTGTTTCCTAATATCCAACCTGGACCTCCCCCACTGCAACTTGAGATCATTGCTTCTTGTTCTGTCATCTGCTACCACTGAGAACAGTCTAGATCCATCCTCTTTGGAACCCCCTTTCAGGTAGTTGAAAGCAGCTATCAAATCCCCCCTCATTCTTCTCTTCTGCAGACTAAACAATCTCAGTTCCCTCCGCTGGACTCTTTCCAATTTTCCCACATCCTTCTTGTAGTGTGGGGCCCAAAACTGGACACCGTACTCCAGATGAGGCCTCACCAATGTCGAATAGAGGGGAATGATCACATCCCTCAATCTGCTGGCAATGCCCCTACTTATACAGTCCAAAATGCCGTTAGCCTTCTTGGCAACAAGAGCACACTGTTGACTCGGATCCAGCTTCTCGTCCACTGTAACCCCTAGGTCCTTTTCTGCAGAACTGCTTCCTAGCCATTTGGTCCCTAGTCTGTAGCAGTACATGGGATTCTTCCATCCTACATGCAGGACTCTGCACTTGTCCTTGTTGAACCTCATCAGGTTTCTTTTGGTCCAATCCTCTAATTTGTCTAGGTCCCTTTGTAGCCTATCCCTACCCTCCAGCGTATCTACCACTCCTCCCAGTTTAGTGTCATCTGCGAACTTGATGAGAGTGCAGTCCATGCCATCCTCCAGATCATTAATGAAGATATTGAACAAAACCGGCCCCAGGACCGACCCTTGGGGCACTCCGCTTGAAACCGGCTGCCAACTAGACATGGAGCTGTTGATCACTACCCGCTGAGCCCGATGATCTAGCCAGCTTTCTATCCACCTTATAGTCCATTCATCCAGCCCATACTTCTTTAACTTGCCGGCAAGAATACTGTGGGTGGGAGACTGTATCAAAAGCTTTGATAAAGTCAAGGAATAACACATCCACTGCTTTCCCCTCATCCACAGTCCCAGTTATCTCCTCATAGAAGGCAATTAGGTTAGTCAGGCATGACTTGCCCTTGATGAATCCATGCTGACTGTTCCTGATCACTTTCCTCTCCTCTAAGTGCATCAGAATTGATTCGTTGAGGACCTGCTCCATGATTTTTCCAGGGACTGAGGTGAGGCTGACTGGCCTGTAGTTCCCCAGATCCTCCTTCTTCCCTTTTTTAAAGATGGGCACTACATTAGCCTTTTTCCAGTCATCTGGGACCTCCCCCGATCGCCATGAGTTTTCAAAGATAATGGCCAATGGCTCTGCAATCACATCTGCCAACTCCTTTAGCACCCTCGGATGCAGCGCATCCGGCCCCATGGACTTGTGCTCGTCCAGTTTTTCTAAATAGTCCCGAACCACTTCTTTCTCCACAGAGGGCTGGTCAACTTCTCCCCATACTGTGCTGCCCAGTGCAGCAGTCTGGGAGCTGACCTTGTTTGTGAAGACAGAGGCAAAAAAAGCATTGAGTACCTTCGCTTTTTCCACATCCTCGGTCACTAGGTTGCCTCCCTCATTCAGTAAGGGGCCCACACTTTCCTTGACTTACTTCTTGTTGCTAACATACCTGAAGAAACCCTTCTTGTTACTCTTAACATCTCTTGCTAGCTGCAACTCCCAAGTGTGATTTGGCCTTCCTGATTTCACTCCTGCATGCCTGAGCAATATTTTTATACTCCTCCCTGGTCATGTGTCCAATCTTCCACTTCTTGTAAGCTTCTTTTTTGTGTTTAAGATCAGCAAGGATTTCACCGTTAAGCCAAGCTGGTCGCCTGCCATATTTACTGTTCTTTCTACACATCGGGGTGTTTTTTTCCTGCAACCTCAATAAGGATTCTTTAAAATACAGCCAGCTCTCCTGGACTCCTTTCCCCCTCATGTTATTCTCCCAGGGGATCCTGCCCATCAGTTCCCCGAAGGAGTCAAAGTCTGCTTTTCTGAAGTCCAGGGTCCGTATTCTGTTGCTCTCCTTTCTTCCTTGTGTCAGGATCCTGAACTCGACCATCTCATGGTCACTGCCTCCCAGGTTCCCATCCATTTTTGCTTCCCCTACTAATTCTTCCCAGTTTGTGAGCAGCAGGTCTAGAAGAGCTCTGCCTCTAGTTGGTTCCTCCAGCACTTGCACCAGGAAATTGTCCCCTACACTTTCCAAAAACTTCCTGGATTGTCTTTGCACTGCAGTATTGCTCTCGCAGCAGATATGGGGTGATTAAAGTCTCCCATGAGAACCAGGGCCTGCAATCTAGATAAGCAAGAACCCTACTTCTGCAGGTCCACCCCCTCCCTTCCCAGACCCCGTAGCAGGGTCATTGCTGGGCAATGTACACAGGTAGGCAGTTCCGGGGCTGGAAGAACACACTGGCCAGGTGACTAACCACCTATATGGTGTGAGGAAATACAGAGGAGCCAAAAGTCTACCTCCAACATTTTATACCCACTGCAAGGGATAAGAGGAGTCACAGGAACATACGAACGGCCACACTGGGTCAGACCAATGGTCCATCTAACCCAGTATCCTGTGCTCTGACAGTGGCCATTGCCAGAGGCTTCAGAGGGAATGAACAGAACAGGGCACTTTCCAATGATCCATCCCTTGCCATCCACTCCCAGCTTCTAGCAATTGGAGATTTAGGGACACTCACAGCCTGACCATCTTAGCTAACAGCCATTGAAGGACCTGTCCTCCATGAATTTATCTAGTTCTTTTTTGAACCCTGTTATGGTCTTGGCCTTCACAACATCCCTGGCAATGAGTTCCACAGGGTGACTGTGCGTTGTGTGAAGAAATACTTCCTGTTGTTTGTTTTAAAACTGCTGCCTGTTAATTTCATTGAGTGACCCCTGGTTCTCGTGTCATGTGAAGGGGTAAATAACACTTCCCTAATCACTTTCTCCACACTAGTCATGATTTTATAGGCCTCTATCAGATCCCTCCTTCGTCATCTCTTTTCTAAAGTGAACAATCCCAGTCTTTTAAATCTTTCCTCGTATGGAAGCTGTTCCATACCCCTCATTATTTTTGTTGCCTTTTTCTGTTTGTAACCCGCAAGGAGATGACCTAGATTCCTGGGGCTCTGTCTGCTGGCAGCTCAGGGAGAGGCGCACTGTCCCTGGTAGGGAGGGGGAGCCAAGGCAGACTCAGAGTCTGCCCGGCAACCAATAGGGAGTGAGGTGCCCCTCCCAGGGAGCTCAGGAAAGGGGAGAAGCCATTTTTTGAGTCACCCTGGAGCCAGCCAGGACAAGGGCAGGACTGGCTGTGCGGGGAGCTGGGGAGTCCCAGGCCTGCATGCAGGGTTCCCCCTGAGAACTGGCCTCTAGGGACCTGACAGCAAGATCCCTCAGCTGGGCTTTTCCCTCTCCACTGATGATTCCCGGTTTGTAGAGCTTTGCTGGGAAACTTCCCCAGCCAGGCTGGGTTCGCCCTCCAGCTCCCTAGGGGAGACCAGTCCCCACATGGTCAGCTCTGCTCTGGCTGCTAGTCCGGGGCTGCAGGCTGCTGGGAGTGTATCTGGACGCTGGACTAGGAGACGACAGTTTGGATTTTAGTACAGTTGTGTAACTTGCACCTTGAGCCCTGCATCCCTTTGTGATGAGGGGAAATCCTGGGACCGAAGCAGCCTGTTTCCTGCCTTAAGAGGATCCCGGCCAGCAGAGAGCAGCCCCTCTGCAGTGACCAAGGAGTCCAGAGTCAGCTCTGAACCTGAGGATCATTCATGGAGTTTGTGAGTGCACCATCTTTTAGTTAGTCAGTCAGGGAATTTGTTTTGGGGACCCCCTACTCCCTGATCTGTGTTCTCAAGCCAGGGAGTGAGGGTTTGGGGATTTTATAACCTGCTGCATATTAAACCTGTGGAGGGATTTACTGCCTTCTCCCACTTGTCAGTCCTTTGGGCTGAACTGAAGTCAGCCAGCCACACTGCTAAATCACTGCAGAGACGATATCGTGGTCATAGGTCATCAAGGGCCCCAACAAAGTACGTGTACCAACGGGACACTCATCTTACATTTGCTACCTCAGGTCACGTGACTGGGGAAAGTCATGGGTATTATCAACCTCCAACTCTCCAACTATCTGGCAAGTAAGTGGGGATTACCCTGTGGTTAGAATTTTCTTCCCAAGCTGTCCTGGTGACACTTCCAGGAAGGAGCGAGGGAGGTGGAGGCACCGCCAAATAAATTCATAGGAAAAAATAAAGAAGATACACCCTGCTGAGTGGGTGGCGGGATCCAGAAGAACCCAGACCTGTCCATCACAATCTGTCAGCAGATTGGCTTTAAAGAAGGTAACTGGGTGGAGAGAGGGCGCTACATGTTCCTTTTCCATTCGAATGTAACGTTTTTGAGAAGGGGTGACCAGAACTGCCTGCAGTGTTCACAGTGGGGGCGTACCATGTAGTTATATAGTGGCTTTATGAATTGTTCTAATTGTTCCTAACATTCTGTTCGTTTTTTTGACTGCTGCTGCACACTGAGCAGATGTAGTCAGAGAACTATCCACAGTGACTCCACAGTCTCTTCCTTGAGTAGTAACAGCCAATTTAGACCCCATCATTTTATATGTATAGTTGGGATTATGTTTTCCAATGTGCATTACTTTGCATTTATCAACATTGAATTTCATCTCCCATTTTCTTGCCCAGTCACCCAGAGATCCTTTGTGGGATCCTTTTGTAGCTCTTTGCTTGGGACTTAACTATCTTGAGTAATTGTGTATCATCTGTAAACTTTGCCATCTCACTGCTCACCCCATCTTGCAGATCATTTATGAATCTGTTGATCGCTCAGGTCCCAGTACAGATCCCTGAGGGACCCTGCTATTTACCTCTCTCCATTGTGAAAACTGACTATTTATTCCTACCTTTTGTTTTCTATCTTAGCCAATTGCTGATCCAGGAGAGGACCTTCCCTCTTCTCCCAGGACTGCTCACTTTGCTTAAAAGCCTTTGGTGAGGGACCTTGTCAAAGACTTTCTGAAAGTCCAAGTCCACTATATCCAGTGGATCACACTTGTTCACATGCTCATTGACTCCCTCAAAGAATTCTAAGAGATTGGTGAGGCGTGATTTCCCTTGACAAAAGCCATGTTGACCCTTCCCCAACTCATCGTGTTCATCTCCGTGTCTAAGAATTCTGTTCTTTCCTAGAGTTTCAGCCAATTTGCCTGGTACTGCAGTTAGGCTACTGGCTTGTAATTGCTGGGATCTCCTCTGGAGTCCAGGCTCAATAAACAGTAATGAGAACCACAAGGCAAAACTAATGAGGCCTCTGAATCACCTGTCCATCACTCCCTGGAGCATTTACAACACACACTCTCTCCCACAGGGGCAGGTGATCTGTGACCAGCACTGAGAGCAGCCGGAGCAACAGGAAACCCTCAAGCTCAGGCCCTGCTGGGATTTCTGATCATTCACTGCGCTGACACAGAATGAGATGGGAAAACAAAGAGTCTTTACTGTGGCCCAGCCACCAGGAACACTGGGGGTTCCCACTGAGGCACAGCTCCCAGTGGTGAGGGAGATCGAAACCAGCTTGCCTGTGCTCCTCTGGTGTCACTAAGCTACACTCACATGGCAGCCTGGTTTGTGTGTGTGTGTGTGCGCGCGTGAGTACCACCAACCCCAAGCATCATGGGCGGCAGGTATCATAGGCTGGGGGAGGCTGTGCCTCCCCAAACAGCATGGTGTGACCCCACCCATGCTCTGCCCTGGCCCAGGCTGGCGGGGGCTGAGGCTGGCCAACCTGCCATGGGTACTCAAGGCGGCTGGCACTAGGGCCGCACCGCCCGGCGCTCCGGGGCTGGCTGCCTGGTGATCCAGAGATGGAGCCGCTGCGGCCGTGCCACGTAGGCGTGGAAACTAGGGGTAAGGGGAGTGCTGCAGCACTCCCAGCTGCTGGCCCCACACGTCCGGGGTCCCAGCCTCAGCTCTGGGGGTGGGAGGGTGGATAGGGGTAAGGGGTCTGGTTTTCAGCACCCCCACTATTAAAAATGTTCCAGCACCACTGCCGTGCCACTGGGGCCGTGGTGAGGTGATCTGGGATCCTGCGGGGGAGGGGGGACAGAAGGGGAAAGGGAGGTGTGCACCCATCACCATGGTATCTGAGCACCTGCCCCATCTACAAACTTCCCTCCAGCCCCTGACCTCAGCAGAGCAGCCTGTGACAATGGTTGTTTATATGCTGGGGTTATAGAGCACAGGGAGGGATCGGGGGGGAGACACTGAATAACCAACACCACAGAACTGACCAGGGTGAAAAACCGAGGCACCAGGAAAAGAGGGAATGAAAGGAAAGTCGTCGGTGCCTCACTCCCCGCCCTTTGTATCTGGGCTGTTATGTTGGAAGCAACCTAGGGCAGGACCCGGGTGTATCTGCTCGTTCTCTCTAGGGCAGGCAGGACCCGGGCGTATCTGTTCGTTCTCTCTAGGGCAGGCAGGACCCGGGCGTATCTGTTCGTTCTCTCTAGGGCAGGACCCGGGCGTATCTGTTCGTTCGCTCTAGGGCAGGCAGGACCCGGGCGTATCTGCTCGTTCTCTCTAGGGCAGGACCCGGGCGTATCTGCTCGTTCTCTCTAGGGCAGGACCCGGGCATATCTGCTCATTCTCTCTAGGGCAGGACCTGGGCGTATCTGCTCGTTCTCTCTAGGGCAGGCTGGACCCGGGCGTATCTGCTCGTTCTCTCTAGGGCAGGACCCTGGCCTTTCTATGGGCTCATTCTGGCAAATGCCCACAGCATCCAAGTCAAATATAATATCAGCTGTGCAAACACATGCTAGTCACGCCCCAGCGGGCCTGTTGCCTCTGTATCTCTCGCTTAGAGGTGAGCCCATTGCGGCTGGAGCTGCCCCTGAATATGTCTGTGCCACACCCAGCCCCGCGGGCCTCCGCACTGGTTGGAGGCGCTAGATGCTATTGCAATGGAAAGGTTACATAATCACAGGGTCCGGGCATGCCTACTTCTGCCCTCTTGTACCGCCCCCAGCACTAACCAATAATGAATAATAACGGCCTGTCAAATGCCATCCCGGCTCTGCTGTGACAGAGAAACAGGCTGGGATCAACCACGCTCAGGGAAATGCTACAGGAGAGAAAGCAGCACAAAAAGCCAAGGACCAAATGTTTAAGATTCTTTGCATAAGAACATCAGGCAGGCAGTGTCCCTCTCTGACCCGCTGGGCATATGCTGCAAAGCACTGAAGGGGAACAAACGGCTTGTACACAGAACCACCCAGCACAGATTAAGCCCTGCAGGCCAGTCACGTCCCCACAGAGCCAACAATCACTGTGTGTAATGTGGGCCCCTGTAAGCAGCAGCAGTTCAGCACCCCAACGCCCACCCCCACCCCCCTTTCCAGAGGCAGGTGAGCAGATGACAAGAACCCAGGAGCTGCTGTCAGGCCAGTGGGATGGGAACGGGGGTGGGCTGGCAGTGCATTGCAACAACTGCAGCCCGGGGCCCTGCAGCTGCAGAGCAAGTGTAACGGGGCAGCTGGCCCATTACATGAAACGGCTCAGCACTCCTGGTCCAGACCAGGAGCTCCCTGCTGGGCTAATTAAGAAAGTGGGACAGCACCTGGGGGCTACGAAAGGTCAGTCAGGAGTCAGCCTGGCGAAGGGTAGGAGATGGGAGCTGCCAGAGACAGACGGTGGTTCCTGGGGGCAGGTTAAAGGCAGGAGAGAAGAAAGAGGGGTTTGCTGACGGGGGTCCCCAGGGCCAGAGGGGCTGGAGAGGGCCGAAGGCAGAAGAAGCAGCAGAGGGAGATGTCTGCAGGCTCTAAGCTGCAGTTAGTGCCCAGGGCCAGAGGCAGGGGAGCAGCGGAGGGATGTACCTGCTGCTGTCTCCTTGCTGGAGAGCTGGGGTGTGGTTAGAACAAAGACTGTGTGCATGGGGGATATGGACTAGGTTCAGGGACTCAGGTAGAGACTCCTGCATAAAGTTGCTGTAATCAGCTGGCTCCCAGGAGGGATGCTGTTTAAGTAAGAACCTGAAGTGAAGTCTTTTGAGTTACCCAAGAAGGACACTGAGGCAAGGAGCCACTTGCAGGGCTGCCCCAAGGGGGTGCCTGGAGGAGGCCATTCATCTACAGGGAGACTAGCCTCTGGGGGCACCTCCAAACAGAGCAACGGCTCACTCCATTGCCAAAGTCCCAAGTAATGGCTAACAGCCACTTTGGCTCCAGCCAGCAGCAGCAAGATGGGAGAGGCCCAGCAGAGGGAGTGGGACAGTGTTGAAATCCCGGGGCTAATTACCATACAAGAGGCTGCTTGAGCACGGTGCCCCCTCAGGACCCGGAGCACTGGGCCAGCAGAGCAGCATGCAAAGGGAGAAGCCTCTGTTCCTACTCTGGAGTGCGAAAAGGGTGGGGCCAAGGAGCATGGCTGGGGCAGATCTCACAGTGGCTATTCTGTATGGTTGCCCCTTTCCATTCCCGATCGGAAGCTTCCCGCCCCAGTAGGGGTGTGGTCCCAGCAAGTCAGCAAGTTTGGGATGGAAATTCCCACAGTATCTAACCAAGGACGCTCGTCCTGTTACATTGGAAACCCTGGCTGGCGTGATGCTCATCAGCCATGCTGAGCTAAAGCAGGAAGACAGTGCATTGTAAAGCCGATTACAGTGATTTGCTTTAGCACAGTGCAGCGAGCAGCAGAAACAGGAAACATCACAATGGTCTTCAGTGTACCGGAGATGTCTCAATTGTTACACTCAGCAATACGCCTGTTCCTATTAACGGGCCATTCCGTTATTTAGGAGAGCGGCAGAAAGTCATTGCCAAAAGGGACTGACGGCTTTTGACTTTGCCTCTGGCTCGGTGACACGTTTTTGCACCAGACTTGGGTGCTCCGTAAGCAGGCAACTTTCTGGAAGCAAACGGCACTGAGCTGGATTCCGGGGGAAGGTCACGCTAAAGGTTATGAAAGGCAGAAAGACACATCCCTTTCTGGAGGGGCTCCCTGTGCTTGCTCAGGCAATAAATAACAGACGGCTTCCTGAGAAATCCAGCTGGCACGAAGGAGCAGACGGCACAGCCCAGCGCAGGACCTGAGTGACCTGAGCAACGGCCATGGGCAGAGCCAACTTCTCCAAGCTCCTGCCCAGGTGCAGGAGAAAGCAGCCATCTGGCAGCAGTTCCGATTCCGAGGGCTATTGAGCGACTCGGCCACAGGGCCCAGCTGGGAAATCAAACATGCACCTGCTGCTCACAGAAACATACTCTCCTCAGGGGGTGGCCACACTTCGAGCTGGGGTGTGATTCGTAGCTCGAGGGGAAATACAGCTAGTGAGCTAAAGCCAGAGCACAGCCTTGGCAGTGCGACCAGCCGTCCCAAGGACATCCCAGTGGGCTGGGCCGGGGGCTGCTAGCCCCTCCTGCGGCTGGGCTACATTCTCCCTAGCCCGCGAGCTCGATGAGAGCTCATGTGAGCATTTCTCCTTGAGCTGAGACTCAGTCCCCAGCTCCAAGGGCCGATGGACTCTAAGGGGCAACATTTCTGTATCCGTTCTTTAGAAACAACCTGCGCTGGGGGAAGAGTGTCAAAACCATTCTCACGCATATTCAGCCTTGTTTCTAAATGAGTTTGCTTTTCCTGTGTCATCCCTCACTGTGTCTGCTCTCCCCATATAGTCTAGTGAATGAGTTCACTGGCAGAAAGCTCCTGGAAACAGGCAATGCTAAGTGACTCTTGCAAAAGAAACAAACATACCAGGTGACCTGCATGTCATAAACAGCTCAAAGATTCACTATCCAGAGCTCACAAGGAACTGGAAAAAGCTGACAGCCAAAACTCATTCCCAGAGAGTTCAAATCAGCTGGAGGAGTGATGGGAAATTCACAAACAGGAAACACTCGGTAAATCATTAGTTGGGGAGGACAGCCCCGCTCCAGAGATGTGGACTCCTAGTGCCATCAACACTGGGATACCAAACAGCAGAGCCTGATTCCACAGGAGGGGGCCAATTTTGGTTAGACGTATTCCTGGAGGCTTCATCACGTGATATAATCTTTAATTAAAGATTAATCTGTAATTCCTGGAGACTGGGCGACCCTATTCCACAGCAACTTCAGGCCTGGGGAAGGAGATGGGGTGGGGACCACGTCCACAACACCTCACGGCTCCACCCACACAGAATGTCAGCTATTCCCACTCCTCTGCCCTGCCCAAGCAGGTCTCCCATCAATCAGACATCTTCACCTGCACCAATTACACAGCCGGACGAGTGCTAGGCTCGCCTGGCCAAGGTCTGGGGTGGCTGTGAGCTGTGAGCCAGTCTGCACAACCCACCAATGCAAACCAGGAACATGAAGCAATGAGCAGGCTAGTCCTTCAGTGCCGGGTCTACCATCCACTCCTCAGTTCTCCATCTCACCTCCATTGCCTCCCGCCCGCCACCCACCGCCCACGTCATCTCCAGCCTCAGCAGCTGCCTCTTGGGGGCTGCAGGCTGGAGGGCTGTTCAAAGAGGATTTGCACATGTTCCCAGGTATGCTGGCTGCCCCAGGGAAGGAGAGGCAGGGAATCGGGGTCAGGGAAGGGGTGTTCCTCATTTGTATCTGAGCAGCCTCCCCACCCCCTCCCAGCATCCCAACTGAATCAATTGGTTCAGATTGCTCCCCACCGCTGGAGCCGTCTCTGCTGGTAACAGTCCCTGCAGCCAGCCCATCAGGGGGTGTAGCAGCCAGGCCAGGCAGGCAGCGTGAGAGGAAGGCTCCCAACCCAACCCAGCAGCCATCGGTGTGGCGTTGATGGGAGAAACTGCCCTGGCTGGCTGTGAAGGGAAACCGTAGGCGGTTGAAGGAGGAAGTGTGGTAAGCAAAGGTCACTAGAGCTTAGTCAGAGACCTCCGGAAGAAGCTGCTGTGCTCTGTTAAAGCACCAGAGGGGAAACCTCAAGACTTCGTTTCCTTCACTGTCTCAGCTAGCCACTGCTGCAAACAATATGGCCCCGGCAGGACGGGGAGGGACAGCTCAGCATGGTGACTGCACAGCACACAGCGGCCTTGGAAGGGCTGGCCTGTCATCCCTGGAGAAGAGCCCTGTCCACTCCCACAACAGCAAGGGACTGTCTCTGCAAGAGGCCTGCAGTTCCCTGGCAACCAGAGTTCTGCCTATGTGCCCCGGAATATGAACAGACCGGAGCCTGTGCTGGGTGATGGTGGGCAGGGCTGGCTGGAACCCCCAGGGAAGGGAGCTCACTGCGTGTCCTGAGCTCCTCCCATGGGGTGTACATTCAGCAGGACAAGCAGGAGGGAAATCATGTACTTCTGAAACCCTTGCAACAGCGAGAAACAACGGTGGGTGACGGCATGCTGCCTGGGCTGCCCCACTTGCCAGCGAGCTCAGCGAGCCATTGAGAATCCACCAAAGCCAGGCTTCTGCCTGCTGGCACACTCACCCTCCTGGAGTTTGACACTCTGGAGATAGAGAGGATTCCTCAACACATTGCAGCGCCCGGGCTCATCTTCCTTAGTGAAGAGCAGCAAGTCCGAGTAGATGAAGACGGTCACCTGGAGGGTAAGATGACAACACAGGAGGCATCAGGAGCCATTGTCAAAGAGCCTCCTTCCAGCCTAGACAGGCGTCAGCCCCAAGAGTTAGCCTGGAACTCCAGGGCCTCCTTTCCAGCCCCGCAGAGGCCTCTGGAGACACACTGGCAATGAAGGGAGTATTTCAGACACCGCACAACTCACACTACTTCGAACGACAGACACTTGCTAGCATCAACAAGTTATTAGCCCATCACTCCTACCCTGCAGTCTGTTGTTTCCAGGGGACTTCTGGAGCCCTGTGATGGGAGGAATCAAAGTGTCCAGAATGTAATAGATGCAATTGTTGTGCCCACATGCACACACCCACACCGCTCTCTCTCCAGCCCTCTTTTCCAAGGTTTTCACACCCCAGGCTGAAGGACAGGAAATGATTTGAGTTGTGGAAGTTCCAGTCTGGGAGCACATTTACTCTCTCAGATTGCATGAGAACCCATTTTGGTGAGGACGAGGGGCTTTGACTCTGTTTTAACCATCACACACTGTCCTGCTCCCCTCAAGTAAACAACATGTTGGCTCTGAAGGAGCCATGCTAAAGGAGAATGTTTGCAGGCATGTAATGGGGACAAACAATGATACTTAAAAACAATAATTATTTTGGCGTCAATTGGGATGCAAATATTACAAAATAAGAAAGCTATGTGCCTTAGCAACTTAATTCCCCTGAAACTCGGGTGAGGGACCTACTATATATTCATGGCATTAACTGCAGAAATGGAAGGCAGATTTTCTTCTGGGTTTGTACAGCTCCTAGCACAGCGTGGTCCTGATCCATGACTATGGCTCCTAAGTGCTACTGCAATAATAATAATAAATAACAAGCAAAAGAATCAACTCATCCACCAAGTGGGACTCCATGACTCAGATGTTAGCAGTTCTGTCCTACCAGCCAGTGTGTGGCTCGTCTTGGTTACGGCTCGCTGGCCTCTGAGCTTGGCCAAGTCTCCGCCAGATGCCCAAAGCACACATCCAAACCTAGATTGAAAAGGGGACAGGACAAACCCTTGGGAACCTCTTGAATTTCTTTCTCCTCTAAAGGTGGATGCTTCCCTAGACAGCCAATAGGCGTGTTGTGTGAGGGATGAAGTGGAACAGGAGAGCGCCAACTGCTGCTGTTCTCCCTGATCACCCCCAGCTCAGTGCGAGCAGTTGTACTGCACCTCTAGGAATGCTGCCGCTGAACGATGCCGAGTAACTACCTCAACGTCTTTGTGGCCAAACGTGTGGCAACTTATTTCCAAAAGCAGAAAATTAAAAAACCTGAATGCTTTTTGCTAGGGTTGTAAGAGAGAATCCACTTGCTGGCTTTGCTACTGCTCTGTTGCCACCATTCCCTGGACCACCCTTCAGCCAGGGCACTGACTGAGTCACTGTTTACACATGCAGTGTGGTTCTGAGAGATGAGGCAGATTTCACTAGGCGAGGGGCCAGATTTCAGGTTCTAACAGAATTCCGTACGTCGTGTCAGTGTTTGGCTCTGGAGCTGAAATGAGTGGCCTTGCTACAGTCTGTTTTCCTTCCTGCCCACAGGTTTGGTTTTGTGGAGTTCTCAGGAGTGAAGAACTATGAACCTCGCTTTAGCTTACAAATAAAACTAGCATTGTGTTTGTTTCTCTCACTGAACAGCCAGCGGCCCTACCCTGCTGCCCACGCTCACCCCCTCAGGGTTTGGCTTAATAATTAACTTCAAGACCGACACAGTACAAACCTCACCCTAAGCCTGCTTCTGAATTTGGCTTGTTCCAAGGGTCACTCCCTGGGGGATCCCTCCAGCCCTGGCCCCAGTTCACTCTGCCTTGTAAGGAGACACTCCAACACTGCCGTACTTTCCAACGGGAACTAACAGGAAACAACGGAGACCAGGAAAAGTCAGCAAAATCACTCTAGCTCCATGGGTGGGGTCGTAGGACATAGTTATTTCCAGACTGGATCAGACTCATGATCCACCTGGTCCAGTCTCCTGTCTCTGACAGTGGCAGTACCAGCTGCTTCAGAGGAAGGTGTGAAAACCCAGTAGTGGGGGATAATGTGACCTTTGCATTAGGTCTCTCAGGGTACATCTGCAATGGAATAAAAGACCCATGGCATGGCCACGGCTGGCTTAGGTCAGCTAACGCAGGCTCACGGGACTCAAAATTGCTGTGTAGACATTCGGGCTCAGGCCGGACCCTGGGCTCTGGGACCCGCCTCCTCAAGGGGCCCCAGAGCTCGGGCCCGAGCCTGAACATCTACACAGCAGTTTTACAGCCTCGCAACCCGAGCCCCGCAAGCCCGAGTCAACTGACCCAGGCCAGGGTTTAATTGCAGTCTAAACGTACCCTAATAGTTAGAAACTGGCTCAAGCCCTGAAGCCTGAGCTTTGATGTCCCTTCCAAAATGTTTGTTGTCATTAATTATAACAACTCGGGATGTTCTTGTTATCCATATAAATGTCCAACCTCGTTTTGAATCTTGTTAAATTCTTGGCCTCAGCAAGTTCCTGTGGTAAGGAGTTCCACAGTCTAATATTGTGTTGTATGAAGAAGGGTTTCTGTTTGTCACCCTTTAATTTCATTGAATGCCCCCTTGTTCTTGTGTTATGAGACTGAGAACAGAAGTTCCCAATCTCCCTTCTCCAGACCATTCATTACTTTGCATGCTTTTATCATGCTGCCTCCTATTCATCTCCTCTTTAAAGTAAACAATCAAATCTTTTCAATCTCTCTTCCTGGGAGTTTTTCCAGGCCCCTCGTCATTCTCATCATCCTAGGACCAAGAGTCTGTCATACTCCCCAAGAAAAATATTACAGTTCTTTTGCAAACACACATCCCTTTAAGCCCAGTGAACACAAAAACAGAAAAGCGCTTCCTTTAAAGTAGAGCTGCTCACACACAGAACTTTCCATTCCATGGGAAGCTCCAGCATTTGAAATATTTATTTTATTTTTCTTCCAAATCGGAATGAAAAGCTGCAATTTCAAAATTTCCCACGAAACAAAATTTCAAATTCGGACCCATCAAAATATTTCATTTTGATCATGTTGATTCTTTTCCTTTCAACTATTTTATTAAAATATTAAATATAATATATTTTCTGTCATATTAAATTGAACACAAAATAGAATAAAATTATTATTTTAATGATATTAAAGTCTAATCAAAATGAATAGAAATAATAAACAACACAAAATGGTTTAACTGTATTGAAAATGACAATATTGAAATGAAATGAGAAAGTCGACATGAAACATTTCATCTTTTCCTGTGGAAAATGCCCTGTCAGGTGGAGGAGGAGAGAGCACTGACTCTGAGCTCTGGCCAGGCAGAGGCCAGTAGAGACTTTGGTCAGAGCTGTTTCAATGGGGTGCAGGGGGTGGAAGCTGGACTGGAGAGGGTCTGGGAAGAAGCTAGCGGGGAACTCCAGACACAGGTTGCAGACAGTGTGTTCAAGGATCTGAAAGGGAAAGGGAGATGGGGCAGTAAATGGAGAGACAAGTAGGGTGAAGATAGAGGCAGAATATCATTTAGTTTAGAAGCCGAGCAGATGTGAACTGAAGATCACAGAGGCACAAACACAGAACATAAAATGCCATTTCACAGTCACTTTTCTCAGCAGACCTACTGGGGAACATGGAAAAATTAAAATTCAGCATGTAGAGAAAACAAGAGGAGAGACCAATGCAGACTACACAGGAGATGTTTATACCAGCGGTTCTCAAACTTTTGTGCTGGTGACCCCTTTCACAGAGCAAGTCTCTGAGTGCGACCCCCCTGTATAAATTAAAAACACTTTTTATATATTTAACACTATTATAAATGCTGGAGGCAAAGCGGGCTTTGAGGTGGAGGCTGACAGCTCGTGACCCCCCTGTAATAACCTTGTGACCTCCTGAGGGGTCCTGACTCCCAGTTTGAGAACCCCTGGTTTATACCAAACAGGAGCAGGGTCCAGTGCAGACGACACAGGAGGTATTTATACCAAACAGGAGCGGAGTCCAGTGCAGATTACACAGGAGGTATTTATACCAAACAGGAGCGGAGTCCAGTGCAGATTACACAGGAGGTGTTTATACCAGGGTGCAAGTGTCCAGGTGGCTCCTGGTTTTCAGAAGGTGCTATTCTACTTTACACCAAAGGCCACACCCATCACAGAGAAATGGTTCCCTCCATGTTCCTCGCGAACCCCATGGCAAAGCCAGGGCAGGGTGAACCCCCCAGATGACTCGGAAAGCCTAGGCACCTGGAAGAGGTTCCTCCTGCAGAGCTAGGAGAATGGCCAACCCTTGGAGGAGGGAGCATTCCAGAAGTTAGGGGTTGGAGAGTTCCAGACCACTGTACAAGGGAGCTGCATTTGAGCTAGTTCTTTTCTGGAGCATGTAGAGAAATAAACCAGCCCTGGAGCACACGCAAAGCATTTCCTGCTGATCTCAGACTGGGGGCGCTGAACTGAGGGTTCGCTGAGCAGCGGCCTCGGGGACTGACTCCGCAGGTTCAGGCAGGATTCTAACTGCTAACAAGGTGGGTCACCAGAAGCGCTACCCAGCTGCTCCAGTGCGCCCCCTGGCGAGGTGTGGCCCCCCACACCTCTCTCCCGAATGGTGCTGTCACTGCTGTGACCCGAGCTAGCAGCCTCTTGCGAGGTAGCGGGGCACAGAGGCGCAGAGAGTTTCCTGGGAAAGGTCCTTTTCACACATTCGTAGATTTCTGAGGTCAGAAGACCATGATGAGAATGCAGCCTGGAGAACATAGGCCAGAGAATTCCACCCAGGGCTTCCCCAGCATGCCCATGCGTGCCCGCTGAGCTCCTAAACAGCACAGCCAATCTCCAGCATTTTGTACCGACTGAGCAATAGTGCTACATAAACTGATAGACCTGAGTTTGTCACTGAGGGGGATGGGAGGGTCAGGGATGGGGAGGGGTAAGAGGGGGGTCTGGGGTAGGGAGGGGAAGGTGTCACTGGGACAGGATGGCAGGGTGGGGTGGAGAGGAGATGTGAAGTTGAGGGGGTGTCACTCGGGTGGGATGGAAGTATGGGGGTGAGGAGGGGAAGGTGAGGGGGTGTCACTGGGGGGGGGAGGGGGAGGTGGGGGGGTCAAGGAGACGTGATGGCAGTGTGGGGGTGGGGAGGGGAAGGTATTGAGCAATTAAGTCTCTGGCCCAATCAGACTTGTCAGGCTGGAGGGAATTGCCGTGAGTGGCAGTTACTGAGAGGCTGCTTTTGAAACCTCCCCTGGAGTTCAGTGGGTCCGTCTGACCCGTTGTCCCAGCCCGGCCCAGCTACCCCACTCCCAGCTGGACCTGGCACCCCAAGCACTGGGATCTTGCAGCACAAGGCGGTGAGGAACGAGCTGAAGAGAAAGTCCTGCTTGTGTCTCTGAGGTGGGGGCTCGGAGCGTGTGGCGCTCCCAGTGCAGGGTTTCCGGCTGCCCCGAATGGAATCCCAATGGCTGGGAAGGCAGGGAAAAGAGGGAGCAGGGAGAAGAGGGGCGTGGGGACTTCTTGTAGCGTCAGTGGCTGCCTTCAAGGGCATTAGGGAATGGGCCAGACAAAGGCAAAGTACATCTAGGTTCCTCTGCAGAACAGGCTGCAGCATTCTGGATTCTCTGGCTGGAGGCTTGTTGGGGGGATTTCGGAAGACCATAAAAGCGGGAATTGCAATACAGTCTAGACAGGATGTGTGTGAGGCCTGAATAAGGATTGCACCAGAGGTAGGGCCAGAGAAAGGACAGATTCTGGCAGGGCTCCAGAGATGGAGACAGATTCCCTCCTACAGGAGATGGAGGACAAAGGGCTTTGGGTTCCTGGCTTTGGAAGTGCCAAGTTATGGTCCAAGTGAAGGGGATGATGATGGAGTCCGGGAGGAAAGGCAAAGCAGTTCATTTTGAACCAGCTGCCTCATGGCTTCCCGCTCCTGAATGATTCAGAGCCCAGGCAAACAGAGGGATCAGAAAGCAATGCCCACCACTCAGAACTGGTGTCCTAGGCTGAAGCAGGCCAGGGTGAGAAGAGAAGGTGGGTAGAGGGCAATGGCACACTGCAGAGAGGAAAGGGAATTATCCGGAAAATGAGAGCAGACCAGAGAGTGAAATAGAGAAGGCCGAGGGCTGCCCTGAGATCAAGCCAGGTGGGAAGAGACGTGTGACATTCTCCATCTTGGGGGAGCGTCCTGGAACCCCCATATTCCTCATTTTCATATAATCGTGATCTTACATAGAAAACAGGCCTTGTAAGGTAACAGGGGAAAGGTTATGATCTGCTGAAAGTCATTTCTCTATCCATACATGTATATCATTAATGCATGTGAAATTATGAGAATTGTGGTTGTATGGTGGTCACTAAAACATGCTGTAAGTTGGGGAACAGCCAGATATTAGCTCCCCAGAGGCAACAACAAGGAAAGTAACCAATGCCTGGGTGGGGCGTTAAACAACCTATCACCAGCCATTGTCCAGCAAGGGAGCTACAATGCAATGACTCACCTGCATGAGGCCACACCGGGGGAACTGCCCAACCTTGCCTGGGGACTTAGCAATGCCCCCTGGACGTGCCTGGACTTGTGTTTTCCAAGTGCATGGTCTGGCCACATGCTGGACTTTTTATCCTGCCCCCACCTATACTGCAAGCAACTAAGACACTGAGAAGAAGACAAGACTCCAACAGAGAAGATTGGCCCAGATTTCAAGGGTGAAATCTGTATATTAAGGACTGCAATATCCAGTGAGGTGAGAAAACCTGCTTAATCTAGTTGTTGCCCAGTCTAATAGGGTTGAGAGCTTAGACTGTGTGCTTATATTTTATTTCTTTTGGTAACTGACTCTGACTTTTTGCGTATCACTTAAAATCTATCTTTTATAGTCAATACATTTGTTTAACTGTTTATCTTTACCAGTGAGTTTGTATGAAGTGTGGGGCAAATCTGCTCTAGTTTGACAAAGGCTGGTGTCTGTCCACTTTCCATTGCTGAAGTGGGGAACCAATTAATAAATGTGCACTGCTCAAGACGGTACAGTGCTGGGAGCTGGGGGGATTCGGCTGATGCCTTTCTCTGTGTGATTCATGAGTGGCTCTGGGAGATTCATGCAATCTAGCTGTGTGTGGGGCTCCACCTGCAGTTGTGCTGAGTGATCACAGTGCCTGGAGGGGCTTGCTGCTGGTCACTAGCAAGGCATTGTGAGACACAGCCCAGGCTGGGGAGAGTTCAGAGGGCACAGAGGTCCCACAGTCTCAGGCTGCATCTCGGGCGGATCCCATCACAAGAAGGATCCATGACTCTATAGTATAGGGTGAGACTCTGCTCTTGGGCATGCCACCGTAAATCGGACATGAAAGGTTTAAGGATGACAAGCAGATGCTCTCAGTTCCACTGGAGAAGGGAGGTCTCCAGCTTTCTGAAGGGATGCGCTGCACCTGCCTCCTGTCCTGCCAGGTCCCATGAGATCTAGATAAATTCATGGAGGATAGGTCCATCAATGGCTATTAGCCAGGATGTCTCTAGCCTCTGTTTGCCAGAAGCTGGGAATGGATCACTTGATAACCTGTTGTGTTCATTCCCACTCTCATCCCCTAGACGTGATAGACCACCAGGCCCTATTTGTTCTCTGGCGCCCTCACTCTGACAGAGCTTGGACGTCTACAGCAGGGGCCCCAAAATGGCTAACCAGAGCCACTTGGCTATAGTGACAGGGCAGCATATTTCTTCTAGCTAGAAAAGCCTCAGCATGACCCTCTTCATGTTCCCATCTACTTCCACTTCCTGCTCCCTGACCTTGGCCAGCCAGAAATGGCAGCTCAGTGACACAAGGTTAGCTAACATTTTGCTGCGCCGGAGACAGGCAACTCCAATCGACCCGGAGTGGGCATCAGGGCTAGACTAAATCATTGCCCACAGAGGGGCGGGGGGAGGTAAATATTGTGACAGTGCCTCCACACCCATACAGGAGAAGCACTCCCACAGCTGAGTGCTGCACTGATGCTGCATATACCCGCACTTACGTGGGGGGCTCTGGAGCCCTAGAAGAGCCGTGACAATGAAGGACATTTGAGGTGCAGGCAGGTCAAGAGTCTAGTTGCAAATCAGTGATGAGTTTCCCAAGTTAATGACACAATTTTCCAATGACTTGCATGGAAAGACAATGAATCAGATCAGAAAGATGGCGGGATTATATTTTGAACACCATAGAGAGGAACAGGAGCAATTTAACAGAGCTGAACCACACAGATGCTTGTGTGCCATTGGCCAGGAGTCAGGCGGTGCTTTTCTGAGACTCCGCAACCAACCATCCAAAAACATGAAACACAAAAGGATCTGAATAGCAAATGACAAGGTCCTTCCATGGCTGCATGGACATGACACAGAATTTCGTGCAGCCAAACAGGTTACCGAGCATCCGAGCGACTACACACGTATCAGCTGAGCTGGAGGAAGAACGGATTTTTCCGTTCGTGGCAGTTCCAAAAAAAATCAAAACATAATTTCAGTTTGGGCTGAACTGAAACCAAAACTTTTGGAGTTTTCAGTGAATCTAAGAAGCCAAAAACATTTCATTTTGGGTCAAAGGAATTGATTTTTAATAAAAGCAAAGGGACTGAAGGGCTGGATTCACAAAACCCAGCTCAAGGAGATGGCGCTGATGCTGATGCCACCTTTAGCCCAATCGTGAGGCCACTCACCTGGGAGATGGGAGACCCAGGTTCTAATCCCAGCTAGCAGGAACTAGAACCCAGGTTCCCCCGCGCCAGGTGAACACCCCAACCCCAGGCTGCTGAGTATTGCAGTGGGGGCTCTCATTCTCTCCTGTTGAGGCTGGTCAGACAGCATGAGAACGACTCTGACTTGGTGGGTACCTGGGTCCAGTCCCTACTCCAGGGAGTATTTATACAAACAGAACAGCTTCAACAGGCCATATTGACCAAGACCCATCCCCAGAGGAGCCCATAGCCAGGGGTTAGGGCACTCGCTTGGCGGAAGGGGGAGACCTGGATTCATGCCCCTTCTCCAGAGCAGGGATTTGAACGTGGGTCTCCATACACCAGGGGAGTGCTCTAACCACTGGCTGAAGGAGTGGGGGTGCCCAGGTACCTCTTCCTCTGGGAAGGCTGATATAGAAATCTAGCCCAAAAAATTGAAGTGAGATGTTTTGTTAATGTCAAAATGGTTCATTTCAGCATTTCCAATTTAAAATTATTGTTTTATCATTTTCATTATAATTATAATTTTCATTTCAACCAAAAATATTCCCCCAAATTGACACAAATTTGTAAAATGTTTCAGTCAACCCAAATCTACATTTTTTGGCAATCAAATATTTTGACGGAAACCTTTCTCCCACCTCTACTTGGACAGGAAAAGGAGGGTGCTCCGCATGACAGTATTTCAAGCAAAATCATCTAAGACAAACTACATCTAGTCCCATGCTTTCACAACAGGCAGAGACTGGTGACTAGTGCCCAATGGAGCCTAGACAAACCTCTTCTTCAGCTTCAAATACTTGGGGTTTGCAACGCCTACATTTTGGATCCAAATGAAGCCAAAGCAAAACTCAGCTGAAATCACCAGATTCCCCGAGTTTGGCTGTTGAGCCTTCTGATGTACACAGCCTGGCTCAAGCATGTAACCAGCCCTGGTCTGGTTGTCGGGGTTTGCACCCCCCTCCTGATAACGCCGCAGGCACAAAACGCAGCAAGTGAGGAGGGGACAGGGGTTAGGAGAGGGCATATTTCCCCTTTCCGGACCTACACTTACCAAAAACCAAACCCTGATGAAATCTAGGTATGGTTTCCCTTGAAGCCTGTTTTGGTTTCTCCAGTTTTGGGAGCTTCCACAGTGCACAAAGGAGCCCAACCCTACCCCCAGGATCAGGTCCTGAGCCAACAGTTAAGCAGAAACAAAAACCTCCTGGCTTTTAGGCAAATGACTGGCATGTGTCTGGTATTCTCTTGGTCTTGTGCCATCAAAGTGGAGCCGAAGAAGAGAAGACTCCAGCAACTGCTGTGGCAGTTAGTCTATCCCAAAATGAACTGGCTACAACTGGTTTTGAATTCCACTGGACTGAAGCATTTTAAAAGTCAAACTCTGACCTTTTCAATCTAACCCGTTCGATGCGTAGGAATGGGTTTAAGAAGCATGAGCACAATAACCATGTTAGGAGCGACTGAAATTCTCACCTTTACAGTTTTGCTTCTGCCTTCATGAAGCAGCAGCTCCTCTGACAAAAGGAGAGTCCGGACCGGGTTGCAAAGGTCTAGAGGCTAAACATGAAAAAAAAAGGATCCAGAACGTCAGCTCGAAATGAGAAAGTTTCCCAGGAAACCTGTGTTAACTCTCCACCCCCCTGAAGCTCCGAGCCTTTAGTTTAAGCTGTAAACCACTGAAAGTGAAGCTGCCAGGAGCTGCCCCGTGACAGCACATCTCTCAAGGCTGGAAACTGCCGTCCAGCGAAGTGATAAAAGGGAGAAAAACCCTCACATTTAACACCTATGTCATAGGACGCTATAAAAAGATTATCAGCAGCTTCTGCTTCTCTGTACATTACTTCTTCTGCAAAGCGTGGGCTTGCCTGTGGCGGCTCGGAGCGCAGGAAGCACAACCACAGCAGTAGCCCACCCCGGGCTCATCTAGCTTCAACACGACTATGGGGAGCTACATATTTTTAATTGAGTCACTGAATTAGCAAGATGAAGAGACTCTGGGCAGGCGCTTTCTCTCCTTCTATGCTGCAGTGGACTTTGGGCTACAGAGCCAACTTTGCAGGGGCAACTTGCTTTGACATTGGATCAGCCAAGAACTCAAAAAAAAAAAAAAATCAGTTGCTCTGATTCCTGCACAATGTTGCCAAAACCAGCTTCTGAGACAATTTCATGCAGAAGATCATTCAGAGCAGTGTAACTTCTGCCTTGAATGGGACTTTGCTCTGCAAAGCCTACAAGATGAAATACTGCAAAGCACAGAGGCAAAGTCTGAACTCACTGAAAGACACTGTCGTTAATATCAGTTTTAAAAGTGTGGGAACATTTCAAAGTGAAACCAAGAGTCCCTGACTTGGAAAGACAATAAAACAGTAACAAAGCCCCAGTTATGTTCTTAGGGCACGGTGAGTTCAGATAACGCATGCAATACACGTGTAGTAGTTGTGCTGTGGAACGCAGTGATAGGGAAGGGAACTTGTTTTGAAAACCAGATTATGGAACTGGCTGGGCTCATCCCAGAAGCTGCAAACTGAGTCAGCCTGGTGCGTACGACTGCTATGAAAGAAGCTGTCCGCACCTATGTTCAGTCCATGTAACCAAGCAGGGCTGAGGAACAAGTGTGTCCCAGACAAAGGAATGCCGGGTTACCTGCCTGCCAAGGTCTCTGATGTAACTCAAGCACTGCAAAGGCCCAGACACAAGGCAGCTGCAGGTGTAGGCAAGGCAGCAGGAAAAGCCAGGTTAAACTGAGCAGAGCGTGGCACCAGCCCTCTGGAGAACAAACCTATCAGAGGTTTAGGGGACTATAAGAAGTGCGGGGAAAGGCAGGTTGTTATCAGGGAGGGAACAAAGAGGTTAGGCCATTTGTAGCCACAGTGGATCCAGTGGATCCCAGCCATGTGGCGTGGTGACACTGAGAGTGGGGTTGAGGTACGAAACTGCCTTGGACAAGGATGGTCCCTGTTAAGTTTTAGCCACTAGAATGCAGGTTCTATTTTTGTTTTATTTGTAACTATTTCTGTTATCTCAGCTTAGTGTCACTCAATCTCAATTCCTTTTCTGTATATTTACTCAGTGCAGTATATTGAAGTGTGACTTCTCAGCTCATCCAACAGGCTGGTGTGCATGCTGCTCTCTGCAGACAGCAGACGTGGTAACTGCTGGGAGTTCCCGTGACCAGAGACTAGGTACTGCGGGGCTCACTTTTTAAGGACCTTTGGGGACTGGAGTGCACCTGAGGTTAACCTGCAAGGCAAAGTAAAGGCTGGCAGAGCTTTTAAGGTATTTGTTCAGGGACTAACAGACTGGAGGGTCAGGTGGACGATGCACATCCCTCTGCGGCAAGGAGTAACAAGATGACTCCCAGTCTTGAACTTCCTGAGAGGGCATCACAACAGGATTCCCTTAGGTTTCCTGGGACCAAATGCAGGACTATTCAGTCATGAAAAGCTGTGCAATACCACCTGGGCACAAGCAGGAGGTGGAAGCCCTAAAACCAGCTCTTATCACCAAAGTCAGAGCTAAACTGCAAGACCAAAGTTTGTGGAATTGGGAAGTTAGAGCCCCCTCTCCACCTTACCATCCATCTACATCCTGATGCCTGTCTTGACGTGCTTTGATTTTAGGGCTGCCAAGTGACAAGACTACATGAAATTCCTAGTTACATTCCCAGCTGCACAAATGCACCTTTGCAGCCACGAGCAGAAGCTATGTCGCTCAGTACCTTCTGTAATGAGAACTTGGTGGTCAAAACCCAGGCTTGACTGGTCAGGCTTCCCCCAAATGGCTCAAGCAGCCAAGCACCAAAGGTGGAAAGCTGCCCTTTTACAACGTCAACCACAGAAGCTAGAGAAGGGGAAGTCCATCCCCTTACAAGAGCAGGACGTAGTTCCCCAGAGAGGCACTGAATGCTAGACAATACTAGGAGGGGGAAGCTGAAAATGAGGAGGGATCCAGTTCTTAGGTACACATTGCATGGAGGATTTCTTTCCCTTCTATGACAGTATCTATAGTCATCACTCAAGCTCTGGCGGCGAACTCTGTGCTTCCTGCCAAGAGGCTGCGCTCGGCAGCACCATCCCCAGAGTGCAGCACAGCACGTGGACAAGGATCTTTTCCCACAGCCAACAGCTCAGTTCCCTGACCAAAGACTTTTGATGAAAGTCGATTCTATCTGTAAATGGTGGCTTACGAGTGGGTCTTTGAGGCACAGAGGTGAATGAAGAGCTTAAAGGAATAGTATTTTCCACGATGGGATACAGATGTGAGGCACGTTCTCTGGCGCAAAGAGCAGACAGCACTGCAGTTTGTTAGAGTACTTGAAGTTAGCACGTGCAGGGCGAGTCTGTGATACATGGGCTGCCTTTGGGCCACACCAGGCTGGGTAAACAGGGGAAAATCCGATTGTTTAATTTCGTTATTTAAATTACGTTTTTCTTTTTTAAAAATAAACCTGTTTAAAATGAAATCTGAATTTAATACAAGATATGTTAGGGCCTGAACTTCTTATAACTTAATTGTGAATGTGAAACGGGTTTTGATAAGAGAAATTTACATATCCAAAATATTTAAGATTAAATAAAACAATCAAAATAAATGTTATATGCAGTTTTGTGTGTTTAATTAAATCCCTGTTACCATCCTAATGCAGTTTGGCACAAATCATGAGCCAAAAGTTCATTGTCTCATAAATAAGCAATACATCATTCCCCATTTCTAACATACTAAATGTACACTTAATAAGAATCTGACAATATTAGGCTAGATAAATGACTGTGTACCTTGTTATAGTGTTAGTGTGTACCCTGCTAGGTTGCAAAAAGATGTACCAAATCTAGTGTAAAGGCACTCTTTGGTTATAAATCAACATGTTTTATCAGTTATACCAGCCAGAGAGAAAGCACCTTTCTTTAGAAAATAACTGGAGAAGCTGATTAAAATCGATGATTTAAATCCAGGTTTGCACTTGGTAATTTAAAACCCCCTGATTTCAGTCAATCCCCTCTGGCCATACAGCCTGGTTTCCAGATGTGCCGGGAAGGGCCAGCTTACCTGCACAAAGACAGGGAACACGAGCACTTTGGGGGCCAGTGTCACATAGGTGCCATAGCTGGAGTGCGGGATATGAGGCCTCACAATGGTGCAGTTCTGGTAGTTCCCATAGCTCTTCATAGTTTGCACTGTCTTCATCAGCCTGGATTTCCGCCCAGATCCCGTATGGGATTTGCCTTTCCCTGCATTTCCTGGGACCATGAGAAACCAAAAGAAAGCAAAGGAGAGAGAGCGAGAACTGAATTTCCAAGGGTCTAGTCCACTCTGTCATTATAATTCCTGACATCGCTGATAATGCAAAGGGGAGTAACTCGAACTGAGAACTGCAGGGAATCAGTCTCTCTCAGCGTTATAGGGCATGGAGCTACAATACTAGCTGAGTGAGCCAAAGATTAACCAAAACATGGGGCCAAATCCTCACCTGGCACAAACAGATTTACACCAGCTGAGGATCTGGCTCTATGGACTTACACTCACACGCACAGCACAGTGGGTGGTTGGTACAAGGGTTTTATCAGCACTGATGTGAAATGGTCGCATTACTCATGAACACCAAAATGCCAATAAAACCCAGTCAGTAGCCCAGCACCCAGCTTGGATTTTGTACACACCGTATGTGGTCAGAAATATTCTGCAAATGGTTTCGAGTTTTAAAGAATGTAATTGGCATTATTTGTTGTATGTGTCCAATGGAGCAGGGCTCAAACTCATAAAAACTAACAAATGCAGAACAGCTCTAAACATGAGCGTAAATAGACCCACAACTGTCCCATACCTTGGGACCTTCTTCCCATTGCTAAGCACGGACACTCCCCTTCTCAATGGGATAAAGAGTCATAGAGTTTAAGGCCAGAAGGGTCCATCAGATCATGTTGTCTGATATCCTGTATATCCCAGGCCATCGACACCACTCAGCACCCGCACACTCAACCCAACAACAGAATTGAGACCAAAGTATCACAGCTGGCAGGAGACCAGACTTCTGGCCAGGAAATGATTAAGTGAGAGATACCCAGATAATCCTGGCAAGTGACCCACATCCACATGCTGCAGAGGAAGCCAGTCCCCCCGCCCGCAGGTCACTGCCAACTCGACGTATGGTGATCAGTTAGACCAGGAGCATATGAACAAGAACCCTCAGAGAGAGAATCCTTGGTGCCACCACAGAGCACCAGCTCACCCCGTCCAATGTCCCATCTCTGGCTGGGGCCAGCCCTGACGCTTCAGAGGAAGAAGATAAGAAAAAAAAACCCAAAGCTCCCAGGCCTAGCCCTGCTGGACTTTAAAACGGTTACATTTTTTCATACAGAAATCCTGTCCCTGGTCCAGAACTGAACCTTGCCCAATCCTAGGGTATCTGGGGCCAGGGGAGCGGATTTCATATTATGGGGAGAAGAAAACATTCTCAGGCAGGTAACTTTTTTAACTGCAGCTCTGAGAAGCTGCTCAGGGTGGCAGATGCCCAAATAAATGTCAGAAAAATGGATTTGTAAATATATTCGTAAGTACATGAATGACCCCAGGCCTCTCCAAAGTGATCAAGTGGCTATTCCAGCTGCTCAGACATGGTGAATGTATATTTCAGTGATGACTTGTGAGTGAGAGTGGCAGCACCCAGCCCACATAGTTTCGGTTTTTAAGCATTGTATTTCATCTTCACACCCAGGAAATCTGACCAACCTCATTAGTTTTCTTTCCGGACAGGTACCAGAGTCGGTGGTGCTCTGCGTGTGCTGGGAAGATGGTTGGGGGGCCGCTTTGCTCGGATATCAACCCACTCTTTCCTCACTAGTGGCATAATTTAGACAGATCAGAACCTTGCAGATTGCTGGGAGCATTTCCCCACACCCACAATCGGAGGCCTGGTGCAGAGAAGCAAGAGACCTGCACTCTACAGCTGAGGGGGATTAATGCGATCCAGAAGCCTATTCATGTCACCCCTCCCTCTGCATTAGAAGGTGTAACCCATCTAACTTTTCCTTCTGATACTTGTTTTACAGCTCTTCCTTTTGGTTACCCCCGGGATGCCCAAGGGGAGCGGGACAGTGGCAGGGAGGGGAGCGGATCATTCTCAATTAGCCAGAGACAGGCGCATACCGGAGCCCGCAATCCAAACTCACCCAAACTATCTCAGCACACTTCCCTAATCCCTGCAAGACTGTGCCCTACACACTCTCTTTCAACTGGCCGAGAGCTGGGAGTGGCGGCACCATCCCACACTCTCCAGCTGAGCCTTCCTCATAGCGACAGGAGCCGCTTTAGAAGGTGACAGTCAGAACTGCGTGCAGTCCCTTGCATGGGGGAGCTCACATACAGCCTGTGGTACAGTGCTGGGATCACTGCTGAGCACAGGCCCTAACTGATGGAGTTTCATGGATCTTTTACTGGCGTGCAGCACTCGGGCATTTTTAGGTGGGGCTCTCTCCTGTGCTTCCATCCTAGCAGTAGCTGCACTGGCTGGAGAATGAGTTAATTGCCTTCAGAATGCCAGCTGTAGGGGTCAGCAGTGCTTCTATGTCCGGGGAAATTTCCCAAAGTCTGGGAATTTGTGAGTAAAATGTTTTGAATGAAAATTCCCAATTTCCCAAGTTGAAACATTTTACTCACAAATTCCCAGGTTTGGGGAAATTTCCCAGGATACAGAAGCACTGTAAAAAACTTTATCTGGGAACTTTTCACTAGATTTGGGAAATGTTTAGCACTAGGTTGGGAAAAGTTGCCATCATGATCTAGAAGCACTCATTTAGCATGGTTGCTGGTTGCAAAGCTCCATGTCTTGTTACAGATTAAACTAATGCCATTAATAACACTAATGATAGCAGGACAGCTCCTGGCTACAATGGGCATAGCTAGTAACACAGCCTTCTAGTCAATTACATCTATGGGCACTGCCTTGGACACACCTTCCACCTGTGTGCAAACCACATGAAGATGGGAGAATGTAACCCCCTTCCTCTGCCTCAAGTGTCAGCATAGTCTAAAGTGACTGACCCCTCAGAACTGGGGGTCAAGAGAGCTGTCTTCTAATCCCAGCCTGCCTCTGACTCATGAGTGACCTTGGGGCAAGTCACAGCCTCCAATTCCTCGGTTTCCCCTTTTGTAAAATGGGACTAACAACATGCACCTTTCTCTGTAAAGCACTTTGGGATCCATAGGTGGACAGTGTTAGATGAATGATAGGTGATTTATGGGGGAAGCTGCTCTTTTCAGTCAACTAAACACCTCAAATCCTGGCACAGTTATACCCAAGTGAGAATCTACCAGCCGCAGAGCAATGCACCCAGCTTTCAGAACAGCTGCATTCCCAAATGTTTCAGAGTGGCCAGCTGCCAGATTCATTCATCTGTCAGCAGAAGACACTATGCAGGTTCCACTATGCCTGGAAAGCAGCATGAGTGAATGTGGGACAAATGTTATGGTAAAGTGCGTATGCCGTGCAGGTGTAGCCGTGTTGGTCCCAGGATATTAGAGACTGCTGTTACAGTAAGTGGCACTCTCAATGCGTCACTGAACAGATGCATTCAGCAGAGAACTCCGCTTACCCAGTCAAAGGGCGACGGCCGCAGAGATAGCTAGTGGCCTAAGTGCTGCTTTTGGGGGACAATGAACACTGCTCCTAATAACCCTCCTTTGGAGCTGTCAGCCACCCCCTTCAGAGCCTTCTCAGAACTACCCCCAGCAAGCTGGCGTGTGACAAAGATGTGGGGCAGGGGAGTTCCTTGCCTACCAAGAAGCAGGTAGCTCTGAAAATGCAATGCCAGGGTGCTGCCTGTCTGGGGAGGGAGGAGACTGTCAGTTCATCTGGCCCATGGTTAGTGTCAGAGGGGAGATTAAAGCAGGGCTGTCAAGCTGGGGGAAGTTGTAAAATATTTCCTACTGATAACATGTTGTTTGCTGACCCCCTGGCCAGGGTGGTGGCTGACTCCAGAGAGAGCCCTCTTTGGAAAGCCTCCCTGTGACGTGGGGCCACTGAAAGCACTGGGGAGGTACAGGGGGACCCAGACCCACCCCCGGGGTCTCAGCCTGCCAGAAGTGACTCCTCCTCACAGCTGCAGCACCAGAACTGGACAGAGTGCAGGAGCTGGTTTGCAGTACTCCAGCTGCCATCCCTTGTGACCCCAAGGAGCCAGAGCAGGGCCCAGGCCAAGGGCCTTTGGGGCTGGGAATCTAAGTTCTGTGTCGAGATTTCAGGGCAAAACTACACCTCTACCCCGATAGAACGCTGTCCTCGGGAGCCAAAAAATCTTACCCCGTTATAGGTGAAAGCGCGTTATATCGAACTGGCTTTGATCCACCGGCGTGCGCAGCCCCGCCCCCCCGAGCGCTGCTTTACCGCGTTCTATCCGAATTCGTGTTCTATCCGAATTCGCGTCCTGTCGGGGCAGAGGTGTATTGCCAAAGGGATCTGGCTGCATTTCTCTGTCAGCCAAAAGCTGCTGCCCTAGTCCCCGGGGATGCTGCCCCTTCTGTGGCTGGTGTTCCACATAGACCAGGGAGAGGACCAAGAGGCAGAAATCTCCGAGGTCATCCATTAGGACTTAAGTCAAATGAGACTCCAGGGCATTACTAGCAAAGGAATCTTGCCTAAAGCAATGTCCCTCTGCTAGGGCCTAGTGCTTGGGTACAGCAGCGTCAGTACTAAGTGGCTGCATAGGCTGCAGTCCCTCCAGTTGCCCGTTCCTGAATCCAGCCATTTCTGTTATGACCATCACAGAGTGCTCTGCATTTTCTGCTCCTACCTTTGCATTGCAGCTGAAACCCATAAGAAGAAAGAGGAGTGTCCATGTACCAGCAATGCAGATACAGGTGCGCATGTTCTCACCACAGGTACTAATACGGAGAGTGGACTAGATGATACATCTGAGGGAAAGGAGCAGAAGGAGACTCCACCGATTGGAAGGCATGAGATGCACTGTCCTAGGGATGGGGGTTCCACGACCACTGCTCCCAAGAGAAGAGGCGGGTGGTGGTGGTCGGGGACTCCCTCCTCAGGGAGTCATCTATCTGCCGCCCCGACCGAGAAAACCGAGAGGTCTGCTGCTTGCCAGGAGCTAGGATTCACGATGTGACGGAGAGACTGCCGAGACTCATCAAGCCCTCGGATCGCTACCCCTTTCTGCTTCACCACTTGGGCACCAAAGATACTTCCAAGAATGACCTTGAGCGGATCACTGCGGACTACGTGGCTCTGGGAAGAAGGATAAAGGAGTTTGAGGTGCAAGTGGTGTTTGACCATGGGACGAGTTCCAAGAAGGAGGAGTGCTAGGCAGAGGCGGGTTCCACCTAACGAAGAGAGGGAAGAGCATCTTCGCAAGCAGGCTGGCTAACCTAGTAAGGAGGGCTTTAAACTAGGTTCTCCAGGGGAAGGAGACCAAAGCCCTGAGGTAAGTGGGGAAGTGAGATGCCGGGAGGAAGCACGAGCAGGAGAGTGTAAGAGGGGAGGACTCCTGACTCATACTGAGAAAACAGGACGATCAGCGAGTTATCTTAAGTGCCTATACACAAATGCAAGAAGCCTGGGAAACAAGCAGGGAGAACTGGAAGTCCTGGCACGGTCAAGGAATTATGATGTGATTGGAATAACAGAGACTTGGTGGGATAAATCACATGACTGGAGTACTGTCATGGATGGATATAAACTGTTCAGGAAGGACAGGCCGGGCAGAAAAGGTGGGGGAGTTGCACTGTATGTAAGAGAGGAGTATGACTGCTCAGAGCTCCAGTATGAAACTGTAGAAAAACCTGAGAGTCTCTGGATTAAGTTTAGAAGTGTGAGCAACAAGGGTGATGTCGTGATGGGAGTCTGCTATAGACCACCAGACCAGGGGGATGAGGTGGACAAGGCTTTCTTCAGGCAACTAGCAGAAGTTACTAGATCACAGGCCCTGGTTCTCATAGGGGACTTCAATCACCCCCATATCTGCTGGGAGAGCAATACTGCAGTGCAAAGACAATCCAGGAAGTTTTTGGAAAGTGTAGGGGACAATTTCCTGGTGCAAGTGCTGGAGGAACCAACTAGGGGCAGAGCTCTTCTAGACCTGCTGCTCACAAACTGGGAAGAATTACTAGGGGAAGCAAAAATGGATAGGAACCTGGGAGGCAGTGACCATGAGATGGTCGAGTTCAGGATCCTGACACAAGAAAGAAAGGAGAGCAGCAAAATACGGACCCTGGACTTCAGAAAAGCAGACTTTGATTCGCTCAGGGAACAGATGGGCAGGATCCCCTGGGAGAATAACATGAGGGGGAAAGGAGTCCAGGAGGGCTGGCTGTACTTTAAAGAATCCTTATTGAGGTTGCAGGAACAAACCATCCCGATGTGTAGAAAGAATAGTAAATATGGCAGGCGACCAGCTTGGCTAAACAGTGAAATCCTTGCTGATCTTAAACACAAAAAAGAAGCTTTCAAGAAGTGGAAGGAAGACTGGACAAATGACCAGGGAGGAGTATAAAAATATTGCTCAGGCATGCAGGAGTGAAATCAGGAAGGCAAAATCACACTTGGAGTTGAAGCTAGCAAGGGATGGTAAGAGTAACAAGAAGGGTTTCTTCAGGTATGTTAGCAGCAAGAAGAAGGTCAGGGAAAGTGTGGGCCCCTTACTGAATGAGGGAGGCACCTAGTGACAGGGGATGTGAAAAAAGCTAATGTACTCAATGCTTTTTTTGCCTCTGTCTTCACGAACAAGGTCAGCTCCCAGACTGCTGCACTGGGCAGCACAGCATGGGGAGGAGGTGACCAGCCCTCTGTGGAGAAAGAAGTGGTTCGGGACTATTTAGAAAAGCTGGACGAGCACAAGTCCATGGGGTGGGATGCGCTGCCTCCGAGGGTGCTAAAGGAGTTGGCGGATGTGATTGCAGAGCCATTGGCCATTATTTTTAAAAACTCCTGGCCATCGAGGGAGGTCCCGGATGACTGGAAAAAGGCTAATGTAGTGCCCATCTTTAAAAAAGGGAGGAAGGAGGATCCGGGGAAGTAGGCCAGTCAGCTTCATCTCAGTCCCTGGAAAAATCATGGAGCAGGTCCTCAAAGAATCAATTCTGATGCACTTAGAGGAGAGGAAAGTGATCAGGAACAGTCTTCATGGATTCGCCAAGGGCAAATCCTGCCTCACTAACCTAATTGCCTTCTATGATGAGATAACTGGCTATGTGGATGAGGGGAAAGCAGTGGATGTGTTATTCCTTGACTTTAGCAAAGCTTTTGATATGGTGTCCCACAATATTCTTGCCGGCAAGTTAAAGAAGTATGAGCTGGATGAATGGACTATACGGTGGATAGAAAGCTGGCTAGATCATCGGGTGCAGTGCCCCGATGGTCGGTCCTGGGGCCAGTTTTGTTCAATATCTTCATTAATGATCTGGAGGATGGCGTGGACTGCACTCTCAGCAAGTTCGCAGATTATACTATTATACAGATTATACAGAGGAGTGGTAGATACGCTGGAGGGTAGGGACCTAGACAAATTAGAGGATTGGGCCAAAAGTGGTAGCAGATGACAGAACAAGCAGTAATGGTCTCAAGTTGCAGTGGGGGAGGTTTAGATTGGATATTAGGAAAAACTTTTTCACTAGGAGGGTGGTGAAGCACTGCAATGGGTTACCTAGGGAGGTGGTGGAATCTCCTTCCTTAGAGGTTTTTAAGGTCAGGCTTGACAAAGCCCTGGCTGGGATGATTTAGGGGGTTGGACTAGATGAGCTCCTGAGGTCCCTCCCAACCCTGATATTCTGATTCTATGAAAAGAAACCTGATGAGGTTCAACAAGGACAAGTGCAGAGTCCTGCACTTAGGACGGAAGAATCCCATGCACTGCTACAGACTAGGGACCGAATGGCTAGGAAGCAGTTCTGCAGAAAAGGACCTAGGGGTCACAGTGGACGAGAAGCTGGATATGAGTCGACAGTGCGCCCTTGTTGCCAAGAAGGCTAATGACATTTTGGGCTGTATAAGTAGGGGCATTGCCAGCAGATTGAGGGATGTGATCATTCCCCTCTATTTGACATTGGTGAGGCCTCATCTGCAGTACTGTGTCCAGTTTTGGACCCCACACTACAAGAAGGATGTGGAAAAGTTGGAAAGAGTCCAGCGGAGGGCAACAAACATTATTAGGGGGTTGGAGCATATGACTTATGAGGAGAGGCTGAGGAAACTGGGATTGCTTAGTCTGCGGAAGAGAAGAATGAAGGGGGATTTGATAGCTGCTTTCAACTACCTGAAAGGGGGTTCCAAAGAGGATGGATCTAGACTGTTCTCAGTGGTACCAGATGACAGAACAAGGAGTAATGGTCTCAAGTTGCAGTGGGGAAGGTTTAGGTTGGATATTAGGAAAAACTTTTTCACTAGGAGGATGGTGAAGCACTGGAATGGGTTACCTAGGGAGGTGGTGGAATCTCCTTCCTTAGAGGTTTTTAAGGTCAGGCTAGACAAAGCCCTGGCTGGGATGATTTAGTTGGGGATTGGTCCTGCTTTGAGCAGGGGATTGGACTAGATGACCTCCTGAGGTCCCTTCCAACCCTGCTGCTATCTATTCTATGATTCTATGATAACCATCCTGAATATAAATAGGCCAAAACACTCCTGCATAAGGCCATGGAGTAAGTAGGACCTTTTCCAAACTAAATACTAGTCTAACCAACATTATAGAAAGGATGTGGAGCAACTGGAGGGGATCCAGAGAAGAGTGACAAAGATGACCAAAGGGATGGAACACAAGCCATACCAGCAAAGGCTGAAGGAGCTGGGTATGTTTAGTTTGGAGAAGAGATTAAGGGGGAACATGAGAGCAGTCTTCAAATACTTGAAAGGCTGCCATAAAACAGATGGAGAAAAGTTGTTCTCTCTTGCCACAGAGGGCACGACAAGAGGCAATAGCTTCAAACTACAACATAGCAGATAGTACACTAGCACTTTTGTCAATTAGGGGTGTGAAAAAACACACACACCCCGACTGACGTAAATTTCACTGACAGATGCGCCGGTGTGCACAGCCCTATGCCAGCGGGAGACGCTCTCCTGCCAACATAGCTACCACCGCTCATTGGGATGGTTTAATTATGCTGATGGGAGAGCTCTCTCCCGCCGGGATAGAGGGGCTACATGGGAGACCTTACAGCGGTGAAGCTGCAGCGGTACAGCTATGGCGCTGTAATATCTGTAGTGTAGACATAGCCATAGATTAAATCTTAGGACAATGAAACAGACTGCCCAGTAAGGTTGTGGAAGCTCCTTCACGGGAGGTTTTCAAAAGGAGGCCGGACAGCCTTCGGCCTTGGATGGGTTAGGCCAGTGGGTCTCAACCAGGGGTATGCATACCCCTGGGGATACACAGAGGTCTTCCAGGGGGTACATCAACTTATCTAGATATTTGCCGAGTTTTACAACAGGCTACATAAAAAGCACTAGCGAGATCAGTACAAACTAAAATTTCATACAGACAAAATGAGAAGCCAGCAATGTTTCAGTGGCTCCATTAAGGGGGCTGGCCAATAACTACACTTAGTACAAAATTTTACAGCTGGAAAACTTGCACAGGCAGTTGCCCCAATGCCAGGAGGAGACCGTTCAATTAGAGAAGCATAAAGAACTTCTCGTCCTAGCCCACACCTAGAACCGCAGCCCCATGACACGCCCAGAGCAGAGCTCTCACGTTACCCTGGAGCCAAGCAGACAACAACCCCACCGTCCATCCAGATCCCACCTGAAGCAGATCATTGGGAGAAGCCTGCTGCTCCCCGGCAATGGCAGCCGTGTGAAGCTCTCCGGGCTGAAAACGGTGATTTCCAGCATCCAGTCTGCACCCAGCTGAGAACCTGCAATTCTCTCACCTGTGCTGGGCTTAGTCTGAAACACACCCGCTTGGGACTGCTCTCCCTGAGTCCCTGCGTTTACACTGGTCATTTCAGCTCAGCAAGCTCAGGAGAAACTCTCTTTAGCTCAGCAACATCTGTCCCCACCAACGCTCATCAAAACGAGCCCGACCCCCCGCACAGGCCGGGTTCCTGGCCTCCCGCCGCCCCTGGGCCAGGGGGCTCTTGGAGGCATGCCTGTCCTTGCTGTACAGGACTCTGAGGTCCAGCAGGGAGCTCAGGCGCATGCAGTTAACCCCTCTGACCACGTTCAGTGGCTGTCTGCAGGAGTAGCTGATGCTGCTAGGTCAGAGAGGGTAAAACAGCAACTACAGAGCTGGAGGACCAGGGGGATTCAAGCAAGGGGCCGGTGCCAACAGAGAACTGCTAGTATGGCATTGCTCGCCCAGCCCCAGCGAAAGGAGAAGCTGGGTCTGCAGGTCTGAGCCCCGCTAACCAAAGTCCTTCACTGAGATGCACACCTTCCCCTTGCAACCACTGTCCATCCACCCTCTTCTTCTCCCAACCCCAGCAGCAGCTTGAGGTCTAGGACTGCATTTGGAATTCCCTAGACTAAACCCTACATCTCTTGGTATTGGCTAGCTTTTTTCATTGCTTCAGGAACATTTTATTGAGAAGTCTGGTCTCTCAACAGAACCAGGCATTTCAAGGCCACAAGCAGCACAGCTCGCCCAGTAGCTTGGCTTCCTGAGGTATTAAATAAACCAAACACAAGGAGAAGCCTCACACCAGTGCACAAAGGACAGGCAGAGAGATCATTTCTCAGCCCAGGGCCTCTCTCCACACCAGACTGTTCCCATACTAGATGTATTTTACATGAATATCCTCTGGATCTGGAATTTGTTTTGTTAGGATACAGAGACACCCAAGAGGAGAGAGGCAACGTGTGGGAAAGCACACACTTCTCATGAGTCCATTGGCAAGCAAGTCGTTGGCCTCCTGTATTACAGACACCCATGCAGAAAGAGGAACTCCGGGCTGCAGAACATGCTACAACCAGCCAAACACACCGGGACTACAGGGTTGATTGCTAAGAAGATGATAAGCCTTTTCCAGCTTCTCACAAACGCTGGCTCTAGAAAACCATGTCTTTAGTACAAACCACTAGCAAGCCCAAGCTAAACCCTTGGAGGTACATCTGCCCCATTGGCCCAGGCACTGAGCCTAGTCTACAAGTGATTTTGCATTTCAAACTAGACTGGATGCACTAACGTGGGCCTGCATCAAGCAATCCTGTCCTGATGCCGGGCCCAGGACTCTGCACACCGGACGCTGCTTCAGAAAGGCTGATTTTAAACAAACATCCCACACCTCAGAAGAGCACTTAATGGCCAAAAGGCTCAGCGCTTAGGGCCCTGCTTCATCTAATCCACCAAAAACCAAACACGCAGCTTGTCACAGAAAACCCTATCACCCTCCACTCCATTCACCTTCCCTTTAGCCGCCCCTCGCTCTGCAGCAAATGCCCCCCTTTCCTTCCAGCGATTGGCACACACCTCCGCAGCCGGCTGCCCTGTTCGGAGCGGACACTGCGCAGGGAGGCAGCGGGAAGCACCGCACTAGAGGATTTGCCACAATCAAATGAGCTGCCGTTCGCACGGCTCTGGAGCAGTCTGTGCACAGGAACCACACACCCTTTCCCCAGACAATATGTTGAGTCATGGGGCATGTCACCACCAGAGCACACGGAAGCCGCTCACCCAGCGGGGGGTACCAGAAGTACATGTTTCTCTGGAGCCAGACTGGCATCAGTTCCCACAGCTCTGAAGGGCAGGACTTGCTGTTATCCTTCTAGCTCCTCACCCCACAGCAGAGACCCAACAGAGCTGAAGGGATGAGTGAGCCAACGGGGTTTCAAGGAAAGCTGGCCCAGTGGCTGCAGCAGCCTCAGACAGTCATGTAACTTCAGCTGCACTAACACCTGCCAGAACCAGATCCAGCGCCAGTTCCAATTGCTCGGTAAGAAAATGAACCCACTGGGGATGTCCTATGTGAGAAGCAACAGCAGCATCTAGAGAGCTCCTTTGCCCAAGCCTGAGGAGGGCAGACCCAGGCAATGCATGGCAGACAGGCCCACGGAGATATTCAGGGACCTGCCAGAATATCCCCCCTCAGCGCTTTTCATCCCAGGATCTTAGAGCACTTTGCAAAGCAGGGCACGTAGCATTAGCCCCGTTTTAGAGATGGGGAAACTGAGGCACACTGGTGGGGGAGGGAGACGTGCAGTGATGTGTTCCCAGATTTGAACAAGAGCTCTCAAAGAAGGCTCCCCCTCGTTCAGCTAAATGCAGGACGCTCCTGGCGTGATTCGCTCTCCTTCACACAACAAAATAACCCAGTAATTCTACCATCTTCCTCCCATAATCTTCACCAACCCTTCCACAAGGCCCTCACCAGATCCATCTGCCCTTACACCTCAGCCATGCTTCCCCCACCCCTCCAGCAGCTCCTCTAGGGATCTCCCCTACCACTTGGTGGCAAGTGGGTTGTTTCCAGCCCTTTGGCTGTGTGGTGCTTGGCTGGACGTGGAAAACGTCCTTCTGGTGCTGGCTCATGGTTGGCTGCAGAATGGATCCCCTTTGTTTCCCAAGATGCCTGGTCTCCTCTGACTGCTGGGAGGGGCTCA
This sequence comes from Trachemys scripta elegans, assembly GCF_013100865.1. Taxonomy (NCBI): domain Eukaryota; kingdom Metazoa; phylum Chordata; order Testudines; family Emydidae; genus Trachemys; species Trachemys scripta. Next base: position 3,389,645 of record NC_048314.1, read on the forward strand.
ATGGGGGAGTGAGTCTTCCCTGGCTTGTGTGAGGAGTTTCTAGGGAGGAGCTGGCTGGGGTGGGGTGCAGGGGTGGGCAGGCAGGTATGGCAGGGACGTCCACTCAGTGGAACAGCAGCACGACCCCACCTACTCCTCCCCATGCCCAGCTGGAACAGCTGACAGGCTCCAGGAGGAGAGGACATGACACTTGCTCCATATGCGATGCGCTGCTGAGGAGGTCCCTTGCAGCTGCTGCTCTGGCAAGGATGGGGCACTGCAGGGCAGCCGCCGCTTCTGTGAGCAGCAGAAGGGAAGCAGCAGAAAGGTCAGTCCCAGCCCCAGAGAGGATGTCTGCGGGTGGGTCTGAGAAACCACTGCTTGCCCCGACCCGACATCACCATTCCCACTCACCGACAGCAGGTGATATGCACAGGGCTGGCCTGAGGACGCTGGGGAAGGCCAGAGAGGTGAAGCTGTGGGACAAACCCTAAGCATGAGGGGAGGGCAACACTGGGTCCCGCGCCTGCTGCCAAAGGAGAGCAGTCCCGCAGCTTGTCTCCTCAAGCCTTTGCAGTGATGTTTCCAGGCTTAGGTCCTCGCAAAGCACAAAGCCAGAGGCTTTCCCTCCTGGGCCTCAGGCTGGCTCTGTTAGCCAGGCCTGGTCCAGCTTAGTGACCGCACAAGGTCACAGCCGAGGGGAACCCAGCACAGCTTCCCTCCCAGGCTAGTGCCCCATCCGCTGAGGGTGCACCACAGCAACTGCCTAGGCAGCAAAGCTCCGAGTCTGCCGAGCCGTGGGCTGTTAGGAATGGACACTTACCCACAGCGGCATCGTGCTCCTGATACACCGGCCTCAGCAGCTGGAAGACACAGAGCAAGCAGGACATGGTTACTCCCGGTAGAACCCACACCAGCAATCTTCAGCACTCGACTTCCAGAGATCCCCCAGCACTTTGCAGAGGTGCACTGATGGCGAGAACTCCAGCCCTGGATCCTACCCACTAAAAGCCTCCCGGTGGAAAGCCTCCCCCAGCACTTGGCACAACCCTGCTGCCAAACACGTTCAGGACAACCAGCCGTCATACCCCTTAGCAGGACAGTATCAGCACACACAGTGAGTGCTGCCAGGGATGGGAAGAGGCCTTTGGGACACAGCACCAGCTTGGAACCTAATTTACTGGATGAGCTCTACCCTGACATCTGGTGGTGAATTATGGCGAGTGTGGAAAAGAACTCCAGGGGCTGATCTTGTTTGCATAGGCACACCCACCCGCCTGGCATGAAACAACAGCAACTCAAAGTGGGTACTTTGGCTGGTGTGGGATCCCCAGTTTCTCTGTTATTGGGGCAGGAAGAATAAAGTTTTGTTACCCTGATTCTGTGAATCAAGGCCAGTGAAACTGTTGTATGACAGAAGGACTGAGTGAGTCCTTCACCATTACCTAAGTAGCACTTGCTTGACAAGGGGCATGGGTTACAAAAGCCAGTGAATTGAGAGAGAATGGGGACAAATATTTGTACTTGATGGTTTGGGTCTGTCTCTGAGGGTTTGGCACCAATTGCACCACCTTCTCTCTCCATTGTTGAATGTCAGAACTAACTTTGATTCTATTAGGAGTTTTGTTACAGGCTACTGAGCTGAATTCACTTTGGGCCAATGGTGCACCAGCACTGGGGCTCCCCTACTCTGAGCTGAAATCACAAAAGAGTTAAAGTTATTATGTGCCGTGTTAACTAGTGGGGGAGCCTGAAGCTATATTGCTAAGCAGCTGGCAGAGCAATTTGTGGGGATGACTGGAGGAGCAGCGAGTGGTGTGGGGCCGGTTGGAGTGGTCTAAGGAACAGTGAGAGGAGCTGTTTCCAGGGACGGCTGGAGCGGCTCACAGGTTGGTGAGCGGAGCGGAGCAGCTTGTAGAGCAGAGCGGTTTGTGGGACGGCAGGAAGTGGACTGGCTCGTGGTGAAGGCTGCAGTAGAACCCCATGGAGAGACCGCTGGCCGGCCTTGGATCACGTAAGGTGCCCCTTAGCACCCTGTGTGCCCCACTTTTACTCTGGGGTTGCACTGACCAGGATCAGAGACTTTGGCGGTTGTTGGACTTTTGGGACTTTGGGTGGTTGCTGGACCCAAGAGACTTTGGGGACTCTGGGTGATTTTGGGGTTGCTGGATTCAAGAACCAAAGGGAAAGGACACAGCCCAATTTACTGGTGTGGGTTTTCTGCTCATGGTTTGTGTTATGAATCCTGTTTGTGGTGTTTTTCCAATTTAATGCTGATGTCATTTATCTCATGTTATTAAACATTTTCTGCTACACTCAGACTCCGTGCTTGCGAGAGGGGAAGTATTGCCTCTTAGAGGCACCCAGGGGGTGGTATGTAATTGTCCCAGGTCACTGGGTGGGGGCTCGAGCCGGTTTTGCATTGCGTTATTGAAACGGAACCCCTAGATGCAGGACCCGGCCCTTGTTGCTGCCAACTTAGATGGGCAGAAGGGTTACACTGTGCTGAAAATAAGCAAAGACCAAAAACGCTTCCCCTCCCCGCTGTGGCTGCACGGGCAGGCGAGGCATTCACTTCAGACAGGCAGCAGCCCAGACTCACCCCACAGGGCTGTACTGTTCCCTTCCCCTCCTAGCTAACCACACCGTACCCAGCAGACACAGATACAACAGTCGCCCCCAGTGACATCTTGGGGGGCGGAAGGGGCTCGTTGGGGTCAGTTTGCATCATGCCCCTGTGACATTTCTTGGTGCACAGGACCAGGAGCCAGGGACCCCACAGCTGTGGGCTGATTGCAAACAGCCAAAGCCAGGGCATCTACAGACACCAAGATATAGCAAGAAGCAGTGTCAGCTCCATGCATGAAGTTCAGCCTGTGCAAGTGCAGGTGCAGGCTGGGAAGGGGGAGGGCCTGCCTAGGGTCATCAGAGAGGCTGAGGCTGGAGGCAGGATCGCAGGCTAGCTGGAGCTGTGAGGTGTCAAAGCCCATGAGTGCCCAGAGCTCAGTGCCGCACCTTGGAGAACCACAGAGCTTTAAACACCTCATTTCTGGCAGCTCCACAATCTGCACCCCACTCTCCTGAAAGGATCTACGTAGGGGACCCTCCAGGCTGACTCAGGTGAGCTCAGGGTGGCTACTCCTGAAGACCTCCAGTGCAGCCCTGGGCCCAGCAGCTCCGGAAAGCCAGAGCGTGTCACAGACGAGGCAGCACTGGCCTAGGGATCAAGGCCTGGGGCCTTGCCTTTGGCTGATCCCGCTTCAGGTGCAAGGTGGCTTAGGACAGGTGTCCCTGGAGGTAGGGCTGGCTGGCGAGCTGGTCCAGGCGTGGCCCCATCAGGGGCACACCCAGTGCCCAGGGGCAGACGTCGCTAGTGCTGGAGGGGACCGTACCTGACTCCCAGGATTCAGAGGTGCTAAGAGGATGTAGTTCTTGTCCCCGTCGGAGGATGCCCGGGACAACGGTGGCATCGTGTGCTGGCTCCGCTTCCCAACCTCCGTGTATCGTGCCCAGTTGTTCAGCACCAGCCTGTCGCTGCCGTCGTACACGATGTGGCAGCTCTGGCGCTGCTCGGGGCACGAGGGCACCGAGCTGTTTTTCTCCCGCTTGTTTGGAGGCGACTGGAGGTCGTAGGTAGATTTGCAGGACGACCTCCGTATCATGCCTTCAAGGCCCGGCTTGATCTGCGGCACGATCCTCCACACCAGCAGGATGATCTCACTGGGACAGTTCCTGAAAGAGACACCGTGGGGGAGGGTCAGACGAATGTAGCCGGGAGAAGCCAGCCAGCCCCATGGGCAAGCCCAGCTCCAGCACGGCAAACAATACGCTCGGCAGGCGACACTAGGCACAGAGTGCCCCAAGCCACGCAACTTCAGCAGCCACACAGATACCCCACACCACCAGAGAGTCCCTCTCCCTTCCCGTCCCATCCTCCCGCCCCGAGTCCCTCTCCCTTCACTTCCCTCCCCGCCCAGACTCCCTC